>NW_026696508.1:0-87744 GCF_030435755.1 Ochotona princeps
TGGTAGAGCATCCCACACAAACGAATGCTCCACATGCGGGTTTCACATGCCACCAACTCCACATTCACAGGCAACTTCAGCGCCACAGCCGTTTTCAGATAGCCCTCAATGCAAAGGCTCTAGACGCAAATATTGGTGTGAGAGCTAATTCAATCAAGGAAACACTGCATGTTGGTGAAGGGCATATGAAGAAGGATCAGCCGAGTGGTTCTTGTGGGAGAACAACTCCATTTGACTCACTAACTTCACACACCTTCAGGCTTCCAAGCAGCTCTCAAGGAAACTCAGTTTTCACACTCTATGCTTAGTGCCCTTTGAGTGCATTATCTAGGAATGAACCTGGTAGAGCATCCCACACAAACGAATGCTCCACATGCGGGTTTCACATGCCACCAAGTCCACATTCACAGGCAACTTCAGCGCCACAGCCGTTTTCAGATAGCCCTCAATGCAAAGGCTCTAGACGCAAATATTGGTGTGAGAGCTAATTCAATCAAGGAAACACTGCATGTTGGTGAAGGGCATATGAAGAATATCAGCCGAGTGGTTCTTGTGGGAGAACAACTCCATTTGGCTCACTAACTTCACACACCATCAGGCTTCCAAGCAGCTCTCAAGGAAACTCAGTTTTCACACTCTATGCTTAGTGCCCTTTGAGTGCATTATCTAGGAATGAACCTGGTAGAGCATCCCACACAAACGAATGCTCCACATGCGGGTTTCACATGCCACCAACTCCACATTCACAGGCAACTTCAGCGCCACAGCCGTTTTCAGATAGCCCTCAATGCAAAGGCTCTAGACGCAATATTGTTGTGAGAGCTAATTCTATCAAGGAAACACTGCATGTTGGTGAAGGGCATATGAAGAAGGATCAGCCGAGTGGTTCTTGTGGGAGAACAACTCCATTTGGCTCACTAACTTCACACACCATCAGGCTTCCAAGCAGCTCTCAAGGAAACTCAGTTTTCACACTCTATGCTTAGTGCCCTTTGAGTGCATTATCTAGGAATGAACCTGGTAGAGCATCCCACACAAACGAATGCTCCACATGCGGGTTTCACATGCCACCAACTCCACATTCACAGGCAACTTCAGCGCCACAGCCATTTTCAGATAGCCCTCAATGCAAAGGCTCTAGACGCAAATATTGGTGTGAGAGCTAATTCAATCAAGGAAACACTGCATGTTGGTGAAGGGCATATTGAAGAAGGATCAGCCGAGTGGTTCTTGTGGGAGAACAACTCCATTTGGCTCACTAACTTCACACACCATCAGGCTTCCAAGCAGCTCTCAAGGAAACTCAGTTTTCACACTCTATGCTTAGTGCCCTTTGAGTGCATTATCTAGGAATGAACCTGGTAGAGCATCCCACACAAACGAATGCTCCACATGCGGGTTTCACATGCCACCAACTCCACATTCACAGGCAACTTCAGCGCCACAGCCGTTTTCAGATAGCCCTCAATGCAAAGGCTCTAGACGCAAATATTGGTGTGAGAGCTAATTCAATCAAGGAAACACTGCATGTTGGTGAAGGGCATGTTGAAGAAGGATCAGCCGAGTGGTTCTTGTGGGAGAACAACTCCATTTGGCTCACTAACTTCACACACCATCAAGCTTCCAAGCAGCTCTCAAGGAAACTCAGTTTTCACACTCTATGCTTAGTGCCCTTTGAGTGCCTAGGACTGAAATGAAGCTTGGTGAGCATGCCACACAAACGAATGCTCCACATGCGGGTTTCACATGCCACCAACTCCACATTCACAGGCAACTTCAGCGCCACAGCCGTTTTCAGATAGCCCTCAATGCAAAGGCTCTAGACGCAAATATTGGTGTGAGAGCTAATTCAATCGAGGATACACTGCATGTTGGTGAAGGGCATATTGAAGAAGGATCAGCCGAGTGGTTCTTGTGGGAGAACAACTCCATTTGGCTCACTAACTTCACACACCATCAGGCTTCCAAGCAGCTCTCAAGGAAACTCAGTTTTCACACTCTATGCTTAGTGCCCTTTGAGTGCATTATCTAGGAATGAACCTGGTAGAGCATCCCACACAAACGAATGCTGCACATGCGGGTTTCACATGCCACCAACTCCACATTCACAGGCAACTTCAGCGCCACAGCCGTTTTCAGATAGCCCTCAATGCAAAGGCTCTAGACGCAAATATTGGTGTGAGAGCTAATTCAATCAAGGAAACACTGCATGTTGGTGAAGGGCATATGAAGAAGGATCAGCCGAGTGGTTCTTGTGGGAGAACAACTCCATTTGACTCACTAACTTCACACACCTTCAGGCTTCCAAGCAGCTCTCAAGGAAACTCAGTTTTCACACTCTATGCTTAGTGCCCTTTGAGTGCATTATCTAGGAATGAACCTGGTAGAGCATCCCACACAAACGAATGCTCCACATGCGGGTTTCACATGCCACCAACTCCACATTCACAGGCAACTTCAGCGCCACAGCCATTTTCAGATAGCACTCAATGCAAAGGCTCTAGACGCAAATATTGGTGTGAGAGCTATTTCAATCGAGGAAACACTGCATGTTGGTGAAGGGCATATTGAAGAAGGATCAGCCGAGTGGTTCTTGTGGGAGAACAACTCCATTTGGCTCACTAACTTCACACACCATCAGGCTTCCAAGCAGCTCTCAAGGAAACTCAGTTTTCACACTCTATGCTTAGTGCCCTTTGAGTGCATTATCTAGGAATGAACCTGGTAGAGCATCCCACACAAACGAATGCTCCACATGCGGGTTTCACATGCCACCAACTCCACATTCACAGGCAACTTCAGCGCCACAGCCGTTTTCAGATAGTCCTCAATGCAAAGGCTCTAGACGCAAATATTGGTGTGAGAGCTAATTCAATCAAGGAAACACTGCATGTTGGTGAAGGGCATATGAAGAAGGATCAGCCGAGTGGTTCTTGTGGGAGAACAACTCCATTTGGCTCACTAACTTCACACACCATCAGGCTTCCAAGCAGCTCTCAAGGAAACTCAGTTTTCACACTCTATGCTTAGTGCCCTTTGAGTGCATTATCTAGGAATGAACCTGGTAGAGCATCCCACACAAACGAATGCTCCACATGCGGGTTTCACATGCCACCAACTCCACATTCACAGGCAACTTCAGCGCCACAGCCATTTTCAGATAGCCCTCAATGCAAAGGCTCTAGACGCAAATATTGGTGTGAGAGCTAATTCAATCAAGGAAACACTGCATGTTGGTGAAGGGCATATTGAAGAAGGATCAGCCGAGTGGTTCTTGTGGGAGAACAACTCCATTTGGCTCACTAACTTCACACACCATCAGGCTTCCAAGCAGCTCTCAAGGAAACTCAGTTTTCACACTCTATGCTTAGTGCCCTTTGAGTGCATTATCTAGGAATGAACCTGGTAGAGCATCCCACACAAACGAATGCTCCACATGCGGGTTTCACATGCCACCAACTCCACATTCACAGGCAACTTCAGCGCCACAGCCGTTTTCAGATAGCCCTCAATGCAAAGGCTCTAGACGCAAATATTGGTGTGAGAGCTAATTCAATCAAGGAAACACTGCATGTTGGTGAAGGTCATGTTGAAGAAGGATCAGCCGAGTGGTTCTTGTGGGAGAACAACTCCATTTGGCTCACTAACTTCACACACCATCAAGCTTCCAAGCAGCTCTCAAGGAAACTCAGTTTTCACACTCTATGCTTAGTGCCCTTTGAGTGCCTAGGACTGAAATGAAGCTTGGTGAGCATGCCACACAAACGAATGCTCCACATGCGGGTTTCACATGCCACCAACTCCACATTCACAGGCAACTTCAGCGCCACAGCCGTTTTCAGATAGCCCTCAATGCAAAGGCTCTAGACGCAAATATTGGTGTGAGAGCTAATTCAATCGAGGAAACACTGCATGTTGGTGAAGGGCATATTGAAGAAGGATCAGCCGAGTGGTTCTTGTGGGAGAACAACTCCATTTGGCTCACTAACTTCACACACCATCAGGCTTCCAAGCAGCTCTCAAGGAAACTCAGTTTTCACACTCTATGCTTAGTGCCCTTTGAGTGCATTATCTAGGAATGAACCTGGTAGAGCATCCCACACAAACGAATGCTGCACATGCGGGTTTCACATGCCACCAACTCCACATTCACAGGCAACTTCAGCGCCACAGCCGTTTTCAGATAGCCCTCAATGCAAAGGCTCTAGACGCAAATATTGGTGTGAGAGCTAATTCAATCAAGGAAACACTGCATGTTGGTGAAGGGCATATGAAGAAGGATCAGCCGAGTGGTTCTTGTGGGAGAACAACTCCATTTGACTCACTAACTTCACACACCTTCAGGCTTCCAAGCAGCTCTCAAGGAAACTCAGTTTTCACACTCTATGCTTAGTGCCCTTTGAGTGCATTATCTAGGAATGAACCTGGTAGAGCATCCCACACAAACGAATGCTCCACATGCGGGTTTCACATGCCACCAAATCCACATTCACAGGCAACTTCAGCGCCACAGCCATTTTCAGATAGCACTCAATGCAAAGGCTCTAGACGCAAATATTGGTGTGAGAGCTATTTCAATCGAGGAAACACTGCATGTTGGTGAAGGGCATATTGAAGAAGGATGAGCCGAGTGGTTCTTGTGGGAGAACAACTCCATTTGGCTCACTAACTTCACACACCATCAGGCTTCCAAGCAGCTCTCAAGGAAACTCAGTTTTCACACTCTATGCTTAGTGCCCTTTGAGTGCATTATCTAGGAATGAACCTGGTAGAGCATCCCACACAAACGAATGCTCCACATGCGGGTTTCACATGCCACCAACTCCACATTCACAGGCAACTTCAGCGCCACAGCCGTTTTCAGATAGCCCTCAATGCAAAGGCTCTAGACGCAAATATTGGTGTGAGAGCTAATTCAATCAAGGAAACACTGCATGTTGGTGAAGGGCATGTTGAACAAGGATCAGCCGAGTGGTTCTTGTGGGAGAACAACTCCATTTGGCTCACTAACTTCACACACCATCAGGCTTCCAAGCAGCTCTCAAGGAAACTCAGTTTTCACACTCTATGCTTAGTGCCCTTTGAGTGCATTATCTTGGAATGAACCTGGTAGAGCATCCCACACAAACGAATGCTCCACATGCGGGTTTCACATGCCACCAAATCCACATTCACAGGCAACTTCAACGCCACAGCCATTTTCAGATAGCCCTCAATGCAAAGGCTCTAGACGCAAATATTGGTGTGAGAGCTAATTCAATCAAGGAAACACTGCATGTTGGTGAAGGGCATATTGAAGAAGGATCAGCCGAGTGGTTCTTGTGGGAGAACAACTCCATTTGGCTCACTAACTTCACACACCATCAGGCTTCCAAGCAGCTCTCAAGGAAACTCAGTTTTCACACTCTATGCTTAGTGCCCTTTGAGTGCATTATCTTGGAATGAACCTGGTAGAGCTTCCCACACAAACGAATGCTCCACATGCGGGTTTCACATGCCACCAACTCCACATTCACAGGCAACTTCAGCGCCACAGCCGTTTTCAGATAGCCCTCAATGCAAAGGCTCTAGACGCAAATATTGGTGTGAGAGCTAATTCAATCAAGGAAACACTGCATGTTGGTGAAGGGCATATGAAGAAGGATGAGCCGAGTGGTTCTTGTGGGAGAACAACTCCATTTGGCTCACTAACTTCACACACCATCAGGCTTCCAAGCAGCTCTCAAGGAAACTCAGTTTTCACACTCTATGCTTAGTGCCCTTTGAGTGCATTATCTAGGAATGAACCTGGTAGAGCATCCCACACAAACGAATGCTCCACATGCGGGTTTCACATGCCACCAACTCCACATTCACAGGCAACTTCAGCGCCACAGCCGTTTTCAGATAGCCCTCAATGCAAAGGCTCTAGACGCAAATATTGGTGTGAGAGCTAATTCAATCAAGGAAACACTGCATGTTTTGTGAAGGGCATGTTGAAGAAGGATCAGCCGAGTGGTTCTTGTGGGAGAACAACTCCATTTGGCTCACTAACTTCACACACCATCAAGCCTCTAAGCAGCTCTCAAGGAAACTCAGTTTTCACACTCTATGCTTAGTGCCCTTTGAGTGCCTAGGACTGAAATGAAGCTTGGTGAGCATCCCACACAAACGAATGCTCCACATGCGGGTTTCACATGCCACCAACTCCACATTCACAGGCAACTTCAGCGCCACAGCCGTTTTCAGATAGCCCTCAATGCAAAGGCTCTAGACGCAAATATTGGTGTGAGAGCTAATTCAATCAAGGAAACACTGCATGTTGGTGAAGGGCATGTTGAAGAAGGATCAGCCGAGTGGTTCTTGTGGGAGAACAACTCCATTTGGCTCACTAACTTCACACACCATCAGGCTTCCAAGCAGCTCTCAAGGAAACTCAGTTTTCACACTCTATGCTTAGTGCCCTTTGAGTGCATTATCTAGGAATGAACCTGGTAGAGCATCCCACACAAACGAATGCTCCACATGCGGGTTTCACATGCCACCAACTCCACATTCACAGGCAACTTCAGCGCCACAGCCGTTTTCAGATAGCCCTCAATGCAAAGCCTCTAGACGCAAATATTGGTGTGAGAGCTAATTCAATCAAGGAAACACTGCATGTTGGTGAAGGGCATATGAAGAAGGATGAGCCGAGTGGTTCTTGTGGGAGAACAACTCCATTTGGCTCACTAACTTCACACACCATCAGGCTTCCAAGCAGCTCTCAAGGAAACTCAGTTTTCACACTCTATGCTTAGTGCCCTTTGAGTGCATTATCTAGGAATGAACCTGGTAGAGCATCCCACACAAACGAATGCTCCACATGCGGGTTTCACATGCCACCAACTCCACATTCACAGGCAACTTCAGCGCCACAGCCGTTTTCAGATAGCCCTCAATGCAAAGGCTCTAGACGCAAATATTGGTGTGAGAGCTAATTCAATCAAGGAAACACTGCATGTTTTGTGAAGGGCATGTTGAAGAAGGATCAGCCGAGTGGTTCTTGTGGGAGAACAACTCCATTTGGCTCACTAACTTCACACACCATCAAGCCTCTAAGCAGCTCTCAAGGAAACTCAGTTTTCACACTCTATGCTTAGTGCCCTTTGAGTGCCTAGGACTGAAATGAAGCTTGGTGAGCATCCCACACAAACGAATGCTCCACATGCGGGTTTCACATGCCACCAACTCCACATTCTCAGGCAACTTCAGCGCCACAGCCGTTTTCAGATAGCCCTCAATGCAAAGGCTCTAGACGCAAATATTGGTGTGAGAGCTAATTCAATCAAGGAAACACTGCATGTTGGTGAAGGTCATGTTGAAGAAGGATCAGCCGAGTGGTTCTTGTGGGAGAACAACTCCATTTGGCTCACTAACTTCACACACCATCAAGCTTCCAAGCAGCTCTCAAGGAAACTCAGTTTTCACACTCTATGCTTAGTGCCCTTTGAGTGCCTAGGACTGAAATGAAGCTTGGTGAGCATGCTACACAAACGAATGCTCCACATGCGGGTTTCACATGCCACCAACTCCACATTCACAGGCAACTTCAGCGCCACAGCCGTTTTCAGATAGCCCTCAATGCAAAGGCTCTAGAGGCAAATATTGGTGTGAGAGCTAATTCAATCAAGGAAACACTGCATGTTGGTGAAGGGCATATGAAGAAGGATCAGCCGAGTGGTTCTTGTGAGAGAACAACTCCATTTGACTCACTAACTTCACACACCTTCAGGCTTCCAAGCAGCTCTCAAGGAAACTCAGTTTTCACACTCTATGCTTAGTGCCCTTTGAGTGCATTATCTAGGAATGAACCTGGTAGAGCATCCCACACAAACGAATGCTCCACATGCAGGTTTCACATGCCACCAACTCCACATTCACAGGCAACTTCAGCGCCACAGCCGTTTTCAGATAGCCCTCAATGCAAAGGCTCTAGACGCAAATATTGGTGTGAGAGCTAATTCAATCAAGGAAACACTGCATGTTGGTGAAGGGCATATGAAGAACATCAGCCGAGTGGTTCTTGTGGGAGAACAACTCTATTTGGCTCACTAACTTCACACACCATCAGGCTTCCAAGCAGCTCTCAAGGAAACTCAGTTTTCACACTCTATGCTTAGTGCCCTTTGAGTGCATTATCTAGGAATGAACCTGGTAGAGCATCCCACACAAACGAATGCTCCACATGCGGGTTTCACATGCCACCAACTCCACATTCACAGGCAACTTCAGCGCCACAGCCGTTTTCAGATAGCCCTCAATGCAAAGGCTCTAGACGCAAATATTGGTGTGAGAGCTAATTCAATCAAGGAAACACTGCATGTTGGTGAAGGGCATATGAAGAAGGATCAGCCGAGTGGTTCTTGTGGGAGAACAACTCCATTTGGCTCACTAACTTCACACACCATCAGGCTTCCAAGCAGCTCTCAAGGAAACTCAGTTTTCACACTCTATGCTTAGTGCCCTTTGAGTGCATTATCTAGGAATGAACCTGGTAGAGCATCCCACACAAACGAATGCTCCACATGCGGGTTTCACATGCCACCAACTCCACATTCACAGGCAACTTCAGCGCCACAGCCATTTTCAGATAGCCCTCAATGCAAAGGCTCTAGACGCAAATATTGGTGTGAGAGCTAATTCAATCAAGAAAACACTGCATGTTGGTGAAGGGCATATTGAAGAAGGATCAGCCGAGTGGTTCTTGTGGGAGAACAACTCCATTTGGCTCACTACCTTCACACACCATCAGGCTTCCAAGCAGCTCTCAAGGAAACTCAGTTTTCACACTCTATGCTTAGTGCCCTTTGAGTGCATTATCTAGGAATGAACCTGGTAGAGCATCCCACACAAACGAATGCTCCACATGCGGGTTTCACATGCCACCAACTCCACATTCACAGGCAACTTCAGCGCCACAGCCGTTTTCACATAGCCCTCAATGCAAAGGCTCTAGACGCAAATATTGGTGTGAGAGCTAATTCAATCAAGGAAACACTGCATGTTGGTGAAGGTCATGTTGAAGAAGGATCAGCCGAGTGGTTCTTGTGGGAGAACAACTCCATTTGGCTCACTAACTTCACACACCATCAAGCTTCCAAGCAGCTCTCAAGGAAACTCAGTTTTCACACTCTATGCTTAGTGCCCTTTGAGTGCCTAGGACTGAAATGAAGCTTGGTGAGCATGCTACACAAACGAATGCTCCACATGCGGGTTTCACATGCCACCAACTCCACATTCACAGGCAACTTCAGCGCCACAGCCGTTTTCAGATAGCCCTCAATGCAAAGGCTCTAGACGCAAATATTGGTGTGAGAGCTAATTCAATCGAGGAAACACTGCATGTTGGTGAAGGGCATATTGAAGAAGGATCAGCCGAGTGGTTCTTGTGGGAGAACAACTCCATTTGGCTCACTAACTTCACACACCATCAGGCTTCCAAGCAGCTCTCAAGGAAACTCAGTTTTCACACTCTATGCTTAGTGCCCTTTGAGTGCATTATCTAGGAATGAACCTGGTAGAGCATCCCACACAAACGAATGCTCCACATGCGGGTTTCACATGCCACCAACTCCACATTCACAGGCAACTTCAGCGCCACAGCCGTTTTCAGATAGCCCTCAATGCAAAGGCTCTAGACGCAAATATTGGTGTGAGAGCTAATTCAATCAAGGAAACACTGCATGTTGGTGAAGGGCATATGAAGAAGGATCAGCCGAGTGGTTCTTGTGGGAGAACAACTCCATTTGACTCACTAACTTCACACACCTTCAGGCTTCCAAGCAGCTCTCAAGGAAACTCAGTTTTCACACTCTATGCTTAGTGCCCTTTGAGTGCATTATCTAGGAATGAACCTGGTAGAGCATCCCACACAAACGAATGCTCCACATGCAGGTTTCACCTGCCACCAACTCCACATTCACAGGCAACTTCAGCGCCACAGCCGTTTTCAGATAGCCCTCAATGCAAAGGCTCTAGACGCAAATATTGGTGTGAGAGCTAATTAAATCAAGGAAACACTGCATGTTGGTGAAGGGCATATGAAGAATATCAGCCGAGTGGTTCTTGTGGGAGAACAACTCCATTTGGCTCACTAACTTCACACACCATCAGGCTTCCAAGCAGCTCTCAAGGAAACTCAGTTTTCACACTCTATGCTTAGTGCCCTTTGAGTGCATTATCTAGGAATGAACCTGGTAGAGCATCCCACACAAACGAATGCTCCACATGCGGGTTTCACATGCCACCAACTCCACATTCACAGGCAACTTCAGCACCACAGCCGTTTTCAGATAGCCCTCAATGCAAAGGCTCTAGACGCAAATATTGGTGTGAGAGCTAATTCAATCAAGGGAACACTGCATGTTGGTGAAGGGCATATGAAGAATGCTCAGCCGAGTGGTTCTTGTGGGAAAACAACTCCATTTGGCTCACTAACTTCACACACCATCAGGCTTCCAAGCAGCTCTCAAGGAAACTCAGTTTTCACACTCTATGCTTAGTGCACTTTGAGTGCATTATCTAGGAATGAACCTGGTAGAGCATCCCACACAAACGAATGCTCCACATGCGGGTTTCACATGCCACCAAATCCACATTCACAGGCAACTTCAGCGCCACAGCCATTTTCAGATAGCCCTCAATGCAAAGGCTCTAGACGCAAATATTGGTGTGAGAGCTAATTCAATCAAGAAAACACTGCATGTTGGTGAAGGGCATATTGAAGAAGGATCAGCCGAGTGGTTCTTGTGGGAGAACAACTCCATTTGGCTCACTAACTTCACACACCATCAGGCTTCCAAGCAGCTCTCAAGGAAACTCAGTTTTCACACTCTATGCTTAGTGCCCTTTGAGTGCATTATCTAGGAATGAACCTGGTAGAGCATCCCACACAAACGAATGCTCCACATGCGGGTTTCACATGCCACCAACTCCACATTCTCAGGCAACTTCAGCGCCACAGCCGTTTTCAGATAGCCCTCAATGCAAAGGCTCTAGACGCAAATATTGGTGTGAGAGCTAATTCAATCAAGGAAACACTGCATGTTGGTGAAGGTCATGTTGAAGAAGGATCAGCCGAGTGGTTCTTGTGGGAGAACAACTCCATTTGGCTCACTAACTTCACACACCATCAAGCTTCCAAGCAGCTCTCAAGGAAACTCAGTTTTCACACTCTATGCTTAGTGCCCTTTGAGTGCCTAGGACTGAAATGAAGCTTGGTGAGCATGCCACACAAACGAATGCTCCACATGCGGGTTTCACATGCCACCAACTCCACATTCACAGGCAACTTCAGCGCCACAGCCGTTTTCAGATAGCCCTCAATGCAAAGGCTCTAGACGCAAATATTGGTGTGAGAGCTTATTAAATCAAGGAAACACTGCATGTTGGTGAAGGGCATATTGAAGAAGGATCAGCCGAGTGGTTCTTGTGGGAGAACAACTCCATTTGGCTCACTAACTTCACACACCATCAGGCTTCCAAGCAGCTCTCAAGGAAACTCAGTTTTCACACTCTATGCTTAGTGCCCTTTGAGTGCATTATCTAGGAATGAACCTGGTAGAGCATCCCACACAAACGAATGCTCCACATGCGGGTTTCACATGCCACCAACTCCACATTCACAGGCAACTTCAGCGCCACAGCCGTTTTCAGATAGCCCTCAATGCAAAGGCTCTAGACGCAAATATTGGTGTGAGAGCTAATTCAATCAAGGAAACACTGCATGTTGGTGAAGGGCATATGAAGAAGGATCAGCCGAGTGGTTCTTGTGGGAGAACAACTCCATTTGACTCACTAACTTCACACACCTTCAGGCTTCCAAGCAGCTCTCAAGGAAACTCAGTTTTCACACTCTATGCTTAGTGCCCTTTGAGTGCATTATCTAGGAATGAACCTGGTAGAGCATCCCACACAAACGAATGCTCCACATGCGGGTTTCACATGCCACCAACTCCACATTCACAGGCAACTTCAGCGCCACAGCCGTTTTCAGATAGCCCTCAATGCAAAGGCTCTAGACGCAAATATTGGTGTGAGAGCTAATTCAATCAAGGAAACACTGCATGTTGGTGAAGGGCATGTTGAAGAAGGATCAGCCGAGTGGTTCTTGTGGGAGAACAACTCAATTTGGCTCACTAACTTCACACACCATCAGGCTTCCAAGCAGCTCTCAAGGAAACTCAGTTTTCACAGTCTATGCTTAGTGCCCTTTGAGTGCATTATCTAGGAATGAACCTGGTAGAGCATCCCACACAAACGAATGCTCCACATGCGGGTTTCACATGCCACCAAATCCACATTCACAGGCAACTTCAGCGCCACAGCCATTTTCAGATAGCCCTCAATGCAAAGGCTCTAGACGCAAATATTGGTGTGAGAGCTAATTCAATCGAGGAAACACTGCATGTTGGTGAAGGGCATATTGAAGAAGGATCAGCCGAGTGGTTCTTGTGGGAGAACAACTCCATTTGGCTCACTAACTTCACACACCATCAGGCTTCCAAGCAGCTCTCAAGGAAACTCAGTTTTCACACTCTATGCTTAGTGCCCTTTGAGTGCATTATCTAGGAATGAACCTGGTAGAGCATCCCACACAAACGAATGCTCCACATGCGGGTTTCACATGCCACCAACTCCACATTCACAGGCAACTTCAGTGCCACAGCCGTTTTCAGATAGCCCTCAATGCAAAGGCTCTAGACGCAAATATTGGTGTGAGAGCTAATTCAATCAAGGAAACACTGCATGTTGGTGAAGGGCATGTTGAACAAGGATCAGCCGAGTGGTTCTTGTGGGAGAACAACTCCATTTGGCTCACTAACTTCACACGCCATCAGGCTTCCAAGCAGCTCTCAAGGAAACTCAGTTTTCACACTCTATGCTTAGTGCCCTTTGAGTGCATTATCTAGGAATGAACCTGGTAGAGCATCCCACACAAACGAATGCTCCACATGCGGGTTTCACATGCCACCAAATCCACATTCACAGGCAACTTCAGCGCCACAGCCATTTTCAGATAGCACTCAATGCAAAGGTTCTAGACGCAAATATTGGTGTGAGAGCTAATTCAATCAAGGAAACACTGCATGTTGGTGAAGGGCATATTGAAGAAGGATCAGCCGAGTGGTTCTTGTGGGAGAACAACTCCATTTGGCTCACTAACTTCACACACCATCAGGCTTCCAAGCAGCTCTCAAGGAAACTCAGTTTTCACACTCTATGCTTAGTGCCCTTTGAGTGCATTATCTAGGAATGAACCTGGTAGAGCATCCCACACAAACGAATGCTCCACATGCGGGTTTCACATGCCACCAACTCCACATTCACAGGCAACTTCAGCGCCACAGCCGTTTTCAGATAGCCCTCAATGCAAAGGCTCTAGACGCAAATATTGGTGTGAGAGCTAATTCAATCAAGGAAACACTGCATGTTGGTGAAGGGCATGTTGAAGAAGGATCAGCCGAGTGGTTCTTGTGGGAGAACAACTCCATTTGGCTCACTAACTTCACACACCATCAGGCTTCCAAGCAGCTCTCAAGGAAACTCAGTTTTCACACTCTATGCTTAGTGCCCTTTGAGTGCCTAGGACTGAAATGAAGCTTGGTGAGCATCCCACACAAACGAATGCTCCACATGCGGGTTTCACATGCCACCAACTCCACATTCACAGGCAACTTCAGCGCCACAGCCGTTTTCAGATAGCCCTCAATGCAAAGGCTCTAGACGCAAATATTGGTGTGAGAGCTAATTCAATCAAGGAAACACTGCATGTTGGTGAAGGGCATATTGAAGAAGGATCAGCCGAGTGGTTCTTGTGGGAGAACAACTCCATTTGGCTCACTAACTTCACACACCATCAGGCTTCCAAGCAGCTCTCAAGGAAACTCAGTTTTCACACTCTATGCTTAGTGCCCTTTGAGTGCATTATCTAGGAATGAACCTGGTAGAGCATCCCACACAAACGAATGCTCCACATGCGGGTTTCACATGCCACCAACTCCACATTCACAGGCAACTTCAGCGCCACAGCCGTTTTCAGATAGCCCTCAATGCAAAGGCTCTAGACGCAAATATTGGTGTGAGAGCTAATTCAATCAAGGAAACACTGCATGTTGGTGAAGGGCATGTTGAACAAGGATCAGCCGAGTGGTTCTTGTGGGAGAACAACTCCATTTGGCTCACTAACTTCACACACCATCAGGCTTCCAAGCAGCTCTCAAGGAAACTCAGTTTTCACACTCTATGCTTAGTGCCCTTTGAGTGCCTAGGACTGAAATGAAGCTTGGTGAGCATCCCACACAAACGAATGCTCCACATGCGGGTTTCACATGCCACCAACTCCACATTCTCAGGCAACTTCAGCGCCACAGCCGTTTTCAGATAGCCCTCAATGCAAAGGCTCTAGACGCAAATATTGGTGTGAGAGCTAATTCAATCGAGGAAACACTGCATGCTGGTGAAGGGCATATTGAAAAAGGATCAGCCGAGTGGTTCTTGTGGGAGAACAACTCCATTTGGCTCACTAACTTCACACACCATCAGGCTTCCAAGCAGCTCTCAAGGAAACTCAGTTTTCACACTCTATGCTTAGTGCCCTTTGAGTGCATTATCTAGGAATGAACCTGGTAGAGCATCCCACACAAACGAATGCTCCACATGCGGGTTTCACATGCCACCAACTCCACATTCACAGGCAACTTCAGCGCCACAGCCGTTTTCAGATAGCCCTCAATGCAAAGGCTCTAGACGCAAATATTGGTGTGAGAGCTAATTCAATCAAGGAAACACTGCATGCTGGTGAAGGGCATGTTGAAGAAGGCCAGCCGAGTGGTTCTTGTGGGAGAACAACTCCATTTGGCTCACTAACTTCACACACCATCAGGCTTCCAAGCAGCTCTCAAGGAAACTCAGTTTTCACACTCTATGCTTAGTGCCCTTTGAAAGCATTACCTAGGAATGAACCTGGTAGAGCATCCCACACAAACGAATGCTCCACATGCGGGTTTCACATGCCACCAACTCCACATTCACAGGCAACTTCAGCGCCACAGCCGTTTTCAGATAGCCCTCAATGCAAAGGCTCTAGACGCAAATATTGGTGTGAGAGCTAATTCAATCAAGGAAACACTGCATGTTGGTGAAGGGCATGTTGAAGAAGGATCAGCCGAGTGGTTCTTGTGGGAGAACAACTCCATTTGGCTCACTAACTTCACACACCATCAGGCTTCCAAGCAGCTCTCAAGGAAACTCAGTTTTCACACTCTATGCTTAGTGCCCTTTGAGTGCCTAGGACTGAAATGAAGCTTGGTGAGCATCCCACACAAACGAATGCTCCACATGCGGGTTTCACATGCCACCAACTCCACATTCTCAGGCAACTTCAGCGCCACAGCCGTTTTCAGATAGCCCTCAATGCAAAGGCTCTAGACGCAAATATTGGTGTGAGAGCTAATTCAATCAAGGAAACACTGCATGCTGGTGAAGGGCATGTTGAAGAAGGCCAGCCGAGTGGTTCTTGTGGGAGAACAACTCCATTTGGCTCACTAACTTCACACACCATCAGGCTTCCAAGCAGCTCTCAAGGAAACTCAGTTTTCACAGTCTATGCTTAGTGCCCTTTGAAAGCATTACCTAGGAATGAACCTGGTAGAGCATCCCACACAAACGAATGCTCCACATGCGGGTTTCACATGCCACCAACTCCACATTCACAGGCAACTTCAGCGCCACAGCCGTTTTCAGATAGCCCTCAATGCAAAGGCTCTAGACGCAAATATTGGTGTGAGAGCTAATTCAATCAAGGAAACACTGCATGTTGGTGAAGGGCATATTGAAGAAGGATCAGCCGAGTGGTTCTTGTGGGAGAACAACTCCATTTGGCTCACTAACTTCACACACCATCAGGCTTCCAAGCAGCTCTCAAGGAAACTCAGTTTTCACACTCTATGCTTAGTGCCCTTTGGGTGCCTAGGACTGAAATGAAGCTTGGTGAGCATCCCACACAAACGAATGCTCCACATGCGGGTTTCACATGCCACCAACTCCACATTCTCAGGCAACTTCAGCGCCACAGCCGTTTTCAGATAGCCCTCAATGCAAAGGCTCTAGACGCAAATATTGGTGTGAGAGCTAATTAAATCAAGGAAACACTGCATGTTGGTGAAGGGCATATGAAGAATATCAGCCGAGTGGTTCTTGTGGGAGAACAACTCCATTTGGCTCACTAACTTCACACACCATCAGGCTTCCAAGCAGCTCTCAAGGAAACTCAGTTTTCACACTCTATGCTTAGTGCCCTTTGAGTGCATTAGCTAGGAATGAACCTGGTAGAGCATCCCACACAAACGAATGCTCCACATGCGGGTTTCACATGCCACCAACTCCACATTCACAGGCAACTTCAGCGCCACAGCCGTTTTCATATAGCCCTCAATGCAAAGGCTCTAGATGCAAATATTGGTGTGAGAGCTAATTCAATCAAGGAAACACTGCATGTTGGTGAAGGGCATGTTGAAGAAGGATCAGCCGAGTGGTTCTTGTGGGAGAACAACTCCATTAGGCTCACTAACTTCAAACACCATCAAGCTTCCAAGCAGCTCTCAAGGAAACTCAGTTTTCACACTCTATGCTTAGTGCCCTTTGAGTGCCTAGGACTGAAATGAAGCTTGGTGAGCATCCCACACAAACGAATGCTCCACATGCGGGTTTCACATGCCACCAACTCCACATTCTCAGGCAACTTCAGCGCCACAGCCGTTTTCAGATAGCCCTCAATGCAAAGGCTCTAGACGCAAATATTGGTGTGAGAGCTAATTCAATCAAGGAAACACTGCATGTTGGTGAAGGGCATATTGAAGAAGGATCAGCCGAGTGGTTCTTGTGGGAGAACAACTCCATTTGGCTCATTAATTTCACACACCATCAGGCTTCCAAGCAGCTCTCAAGGAAACTCAGTTTTCACACTCTATGCTTAGTGCCCTTTGAGTGCATAGGACTGAAATGAAGCTTGGTGAGCATCCCACACAAACGAATGCTCCACATGCGGGTTTCACATGCCACCAACTCCACATTCACAGGCAACTTCAGCGCCACAGCCATTTTCAGATAGCACTCAATGCAAAGGCTCTAGACGCAAATATTGGTGTGAGAGCTAATTCAATCAAGGAAACACTGCATGTTGGTGAAGGGCATATTGAACAAGGATCAGCCGAGTGGTTCTTGTGGGAGAACAACTCCATTTGGCTCACTAACTTCACACACCATCAGGCTTCCAAGCAGCTCTCAAGGAAACTCAGTTTTCACACTCTATGCTTAGTGCCCTTTGAGTGCATTATCTAGGAATGAACCTGGTAGAGCATCCCACACAAACGAATGCTCCACATGCGGGTTTCACATGCCACCAACTCCACATTCACAGGCAACTTCAGCGCCACAGCCGTTTTCAGATAGCCCTCAATGCAAAGGCTCTAGACGCAAATATTGGTGTGAGAGCTAATTCAATCAAGGAAACACTGCATGTTGGTGAAGGGCATGTTGAACAAGGATCAGCCGAGTGGTTCTTGTGGGAGAACAACTCCATTTGGCTCACTAATTTCACACACCATCAAGCTTCCAAGCAGCTCTCAAGGAAACTCAGTTTTCACACTCTATGCTTAGTGCCCTTTTGGTGCCTAGGACTGAAATGAAGCTTGGTGAGCATCCCACACAAACGAATGCTCCACATGCGGGTTTCACATGCCACCAACTCCACATTCTCAGGCAACTTCAGCGCCACAGCCGTTTTCAGATAGCCCTCAATGCAAAGGCTCTAGACGCAAATATTGGTGTGAGAGCTGATTCAATCAAGAAAACACTGCATGCTGGTGAAGGGCATATTGAAGAAGGATCAGCCGAGTGGTTCTTGTGGGAGAACAACTCCATTTGGCTCACAAACTTCACACACCATCAGGCTTCCAAGCAGCTCTCAAGGAAACTCAGTTTTCACACTCTATGCTTAGTGCCCTTTGAGTGCATAGGACTGAAATGAAGCTTGGTGAGCATCCCACACAAACGAATGCTCCACATGCGGGTTTCACATGCCACCAACTCCACATTCACAGGCAACTTCAGCGCCACAGCCGTTTTCAGATAGCCCTCAATGCAAAGGCTCTAGACGCAAATATTGGTGTGAGAGCTAATTCAATCAAGGAAACACTGCATGTTGGTGAAGGGCATATGAAGAAGGATCAGCCGAGTGGTTCTTGTGGGAGAACAACTCCATTTGGCTCACTAACTTCACACACCATCAGGCTTCCAAGCAGCTCTCAAGGAAACTCAGTTTTCACACTCTATGCTTAGTGCCCTTTGAGTGCATTAGCTAGGAATGAACCTGGTAGAGCATCCCACACAAGCGAATGCTCCACATGCGGGTTTCACATGCCACCAACTCCACATTCACAGGCAACTTCAGCGCCACAGCCATTTTCAGATAGCCCTCAATGCAAAGGCTCTAGACGCAAATATTGGTGTGAGAGCTAATTCAATCAAGGAAACACTGCATGTTGGTGAAGGGCATGTTGAAGAAGGATCAGCCGAGTGGTTCTTGTGGGAGAACAACTCCATTTGGCTCACTAACTTCACACACCATCAAGCTTCCAAGCAGCTCTCAAGGAAACTCAGTTTTCACAGTCTATGCTTAGTGCCCTTTGAGTGCATAGGACTGAAATGAAGCTTGGTGAGCATCCCACACAAACGAATGCTCCACATGCGGGTTTCACATGCCACCAACTCCACATTCACAGGCAACTTCAGCGCCACAGCCGTTTTCAGATAGCCCTCAATGCAAAGGCTCTAGACGCAAATATTGGTGTGAGAGCTAATTCAATCAAGGAAACACTGCATGTTGGTGAAGGGCATATGAAGAAGGATCAGCCGAGTGGTTCTTGTGGGAGAACAACTCCATTTGGCTCACTAACTTCACACACCATCAGGCTTCCAAGCAGCTCTCAAGGAAACTCAGTTTTCACACTCTATGCTTAGTGCCCTTTGAGTGCATTATCTAGGAATGAACCTGGTAGAGCATCCCACACAAACGAATGCTCCACATGCGGGTTTCACATGCCACCAACTCCACATTCACAGGCAACTTCAGCGCCACAGCCGTTTTCAGATAGCCCTCAATGCAAAGGCTCTAGACGCAAATATTGGTGTGAGAGCTAATTCAATCAAGGAAACACTGCATGTTGGTGAAGGGCATGTTGAAGAAGGATCAGCCGAGTGGTTCTTGTGGGAGAACAACTCCATTTGGCTCACTAACTTCAAACACCATCAAGCTTCCAAGCAGCTCTCAAGGAAACTCAGTTTTCACACTCTATGCTTAGTGCCCTTTGAGTGCCTAGGACTGAAATGAAGCTTGGTGAGCATCCCACACAAACGAATGCTCCACATGCGGGTTTCACATGCCACCAACTCCACATTCTCAGGCAACTTCAGCGCCACAGCCGTTTTCAGATAGCCCTCAATGCAAAGGCTCTAGACGCAAATATTGGTGTGAGAGCTAATTCAATCAAGGAAACACTGCATGTTGGTGAAGGGCATGTTGAAGAAGGATCAGCCGAGTGGTTCTTGTGGGAGAACAACTCCATTTGGCTCACTAACTTCACACACCATCAAGCTACCAAGCAGCTCTCAAGGAAACTCAGTTTTCACACTCTATGCTTAGTGCCCTTTGAGTGCATAGGACTGAAATGAAGCTTGGTGAGCATCACACACAAACGAATGCTCCACATGCGGGTTTCACATGCCACCAACTCCACATTCTCAGGCAACTTCAGCGCCACAGCCGTTTTCAGATAGCCCTCAATGCAAAGGCTCTAGACGCAAATATTGGTGTGAGAGCTAATTCAATCAAGGAAACACTGCATGTTGGTGAAGGGCATATGAAGAAGGATCAGCCGAGTGGTTCTTGTGGGAGAACAACTCCATTTGGCTCACTAACTTCACACACCATCAGGCTTCCAAGCAGCAATCAAGGAAACTCAGTTTTCACACTCTATGCTTAGTGCCCTTTGAGTGCATAGGACTGAAATGAAGCTTGGTGAGCATCCCACACAAACGAATGCTCCACATGCGGGTTTCACATGCCACCAACTCCACATTCACAGGCAACTTCAGCGCCACAGCCGTTTTCAGATAGCCCTCAATGCAAAGGCTCTAGATGCAAATATTGGTGTGAGAGCTAATTCAAACAAGGAAACACTGCATGTTGGTGAAGGGCATATTGAAGAAGGATCAGCCGAGTGGTTCTTGTGGGAGAACAACTCCATTTGGCTCACTAACTTCACACACCATCAGGCTTCCAAGCAGCTCTCAAGGAAACTCAGTTTTCACACTCTATGCTTAGTGCCCTTTGAGTGCATTATCTAGGAATGAACCTGGTAGAGCATCCCACACAAACGAATGCTCCACATGCGGTTTTCACATGACACCAACTCCACATTCACAGGCAACTTCAGCGCCACAGCCGTTTTCAGATAGCCCTCAATGCAAAGGCTCTAGACGCAAATATTGGTGTGAGAGCTAATTCAATCAAGGAAACACTGCATGTTGGTGAAGGGCATGTTGAAGAAGGATCAGCCGAGTGGTTCTTGTGGGAGAACAACTCCATTTGGCTCACTAACTTCAAACACCATCAAGCTTCCAAGCAGCTCTCAAGGAAACTCAGTTTTCACAGTCTATGCTTAGTGCCCTTTGAGTGCCTAGGACTGAAATGAAGCTTGGTGAGCATCCCACACAAACGAATGCTCC
Source organism: Ochotona princeps (assembly GCF_030435755.1). Classification (NCBI taxonomy): domain Eukaryota; kingdom Metazoa; phylum Chordata; class Mammalia; order Lagomorpha; family Ochotonidae; genus Ochotona; species Ochotona princeps. The sequence goes on from NW_026696508.1 coordinate 20,809, forward strand.
ACATGCGGGTTTCACATGACACCAACTCCACATTCTCAGGCAACTTCAGCGCCACAGCCGTTTTCAGATAGCCCTCAATGCAAAGGCTCTAGACGCAAATATTGGTGTGAGAGCTAATTCAATCAAGGAAACACTGCATGTTGGTGAAGGGCATATTGAAGAAGGATCAGCCGAGTGGTTCTTGTGGGAGAACAACTCCATTTGGCTCACTAATTTCACACACCATCAGGCTTCCAAGCAGCTCTCAAGGAAACTCAGTTTTCACACTCTATGCTTAGTGCCCTTTGAGTGCATAGGACTGAAATGAAGCTTGGTGAGCATCCCACACAAACGAATGCTCCACATGCGGGTTTCACATGACACCAACTCCACATTCACAGGCAACTTCAGCGCCACAGCCGTTTTCAGATAGCCCTCAATGCAAAGGCTCTAGATGCAAATATTGGTGTGAGAGCTAATTCAATCAAGGAAACACTGCATGTTGGTGAAGGGCATATGAAGAAGGATCAGCCGAGTGGTTCTTGTGGGAGAACAACTCCATTTGGCTCACTAACTTCACACACCATCAGGCTTCCAAGCAGCTCTCAAGGAAACTCAGTTTTCACACTCTATGCTTAGTGCCCTTTGAGTGCATTATCTAGGAATGAACCTGGTAGAGCATCCCACACAAACGAATGCTCCACATGCGGGTTTCACATGCCACCAACTCCACATTCACAGGCAACTTCAGCGCCACAGCCGTTTTCAGATAGCCCTCAATGCAAAGGCTCTAGACGCAAATATTGGTGTGAGAGCTAATTCAATCAAGGAAACACTGCATGTTGGTGAAGGGCATGTTGAAGAAGGATCAGCCGAGTGGTTCTTGTGGGAGAACAACTCCATTTGGCTCACTAACTTCACACACCATCAAGCTACCAAGCAGCTCTCAAGGAAACTCAGTTTTCACACTCTATGCTTAGTGCCCTTTGAGTGCATTATCTAGGAATGAACCTGGTAGAGCATCCCACACAAACGAATGCTCCACATGCGGGTTTCACATGCCACCAACTCCACATTCTCAGGCAACTTCAGCGCCACAGCCGTTTTCAGATAGCCCTCAATGCAAAGGCTCTAGACGCAAATATTGGTGTGAGAGCTAATTCAATCAAGGAAACACTGCATGTTGGTGAAGGGCATATTGAAGAAGGATCAGCCGAGTGGTTCTTGTGGGAGAACAACTCCATTTGGCTCACTAACTTCACACACCATCAGGCTTCCAAGCAGCTCTCAAGGAAACTCAGTTTTCACACTCTATGCTTAGTGCCCTTTGAGTGCCTAGGACTGAAATGAAGCTTGGTGAGCATCCCACACAAACGAATGCTCCACATGCGGGTTTCACATGACACCAACTCCACATTCACAGGCAACTTCAGCGCCACAGCCGTTTTCAGATAGCCCTCAATGCAAAGGCTCTAGACGCAAATATTGGTGTGAGAGCTAATTCAATCAAGGAAACACTGCATGTTGGTGAAGGGCATATGAAGAAGGATCAGCCGAGTGGTTCTTGTGGGAGAACAACTCCATTTGGCTCACTAACTTCACACGCCATCAGGCTTCCAAGCAGCTCTCAAGGAAACTCAGTTTTCACACTCTATGCTTAGTGCCCTTTGAGTGCATAGGACTGAAATGAAGCTTGGTAGAGCATCCCACACAAACGAATGCTCCACATGCGGGTTTCACATGCCACCAACTCCACATTCACAGGCAACTTCAGCGCCACAGCCGTTTTCAGATAGCCCTCAATGCAAAGGCTCTAGACGCAAATATTGGTGTGAGAGCTAATTCAATCAAGGAAACACTGCATGTTGGTGAAGGGCATGTTGAAGAAGGATCAGCCGAGTGGTTCTTGTGGGAGAACAACTCCATTTGGCTCACTAACTTCAAACACCATCAAGCTTCCAAGCAGCTCTCAAGGAAACTCAGTTTTCACACTCTATGCTTAGTGCCCTTTGAGTGCATAGGACTGAAATGAAGCTTGGTGAGCATCCCACACAAACGAATGCTCCACATGCGGGTTTCACATGCCACCAACTCCACATTCACAGGCAACTTCAGCGCCACAGCCGTTTTCAGATAGCCCTCAATGCAAAGGCTCTAGACGCAAATATTGGTGTGAGAGCTAATTCAATCAAGGAAACACTGCATGTTGGTGAAGGGCATATGAAGAAGGATCAGCCGAGTGGTTCTTGTGGGAGAACAACTCCATTTGGCTCACTAACTTCACACACCATCAGGCTTCCAAGCAGCTCTCAAGGAAACTCAGTTTTCACACTCTATGCTTAGTGCCCTTTGAGTGCATAGGACTGAAATGAAGCTTGGTGAGCATCCCACACAAACGAATGCTCCACATGCGGGTTTCACATGACACCAACTCCACATTCACAGGCAACTTCAGCGCCACAGCCGTTTTCAGATAGCCCTCAATGCAAAGGCTCTAGACGCAAATATTGGTGTGAGAGCTAATTCAATCAAGGAAACACTGCATGTTGGTGAAGGGCATATGAAGAAGGATCAGCCGAGTGGTTCTTGTGGGAGAACAACTCCATTTGGCTCACTAACTTCACACGCCATCAGGCTTCCAAGCAGCTCTCAAGGAAACTCAGTTTTCACACTCTATGCTTAGTGCCCTTTGAGTGCATTATCTAGGAATGAACCTGGTAGAGCATCCCACACAAACGAATGCTCCACATGCGGGTTTCACATGCCACCAACTCCACATTCACAGGCAACTTCAGCGCCACAGCCGTTTTCAGATAGCCCTCAATGCAAAGGCTCTAGACACAAATATTGGTGTGAGAGCTAATTCAATCAAGGAAACACTGCATGTTGGTGAAGGGCATGTTGAAGAAGGATCAGCCGAGTGGTTCTTGTGGGAGAACAACTCCATTTGGCTCACTAACTTCAAACACCATCAAGCTTCCAAGCAGCTCTCAAGGAAACTCAGTTTTCACACTCTATGCTTAGTGCCCTTTGAGTGCATAGGACTGAAATGAAGCTTGGTGAGCATCCCACACAAACGAATGCTCCACATGCGGGTTTCACATGCCACCAACTCCACATTCACAGGCAACTTCAGCGCCACAGCCGTTTTCAGATAGCCCTCAATGCAAAGGCTCTAGACGCAAATATTGGTGTGAGAGCTAATTCAATCAAGGAAACACTGCATGTTGGTGAAGGGCATATGAAGAAGGATCAGCCGAGTGGTTCTTGTGGGAGAACAACTCCATTTGGCTCACTAACTTCACACACCATCAGGCTTCCAAGCAGCTCTCAAGGAAACTCAGTTTTCACACTCTATGCTTAGTGCCCTTTGAGTGCATAGGACTGAAATGAAGCTTGGTGAGCATCCCACACAAACGAATGCTCCACATGCGGGTTTCACATGCCACCAACTCCACATTCACAGGCAACTTCAGCGCCACAGCCGTTTTCAGATAGCCCTCAATGCAAAGGCTCTAGATGCAAATATTGGTGTGAGAGCTGATTCAATCAAGGAAACACTGCATGTTGGTGAAGGGCATATTGAAGAAGGATCAGCCGAGTGGTTCTTGTGGGAGAACAACTCCATTTGGCTCACTAACTTCACACACCATCAGGCTTCCAAGCAGCTCTCAAGGAAACTCAGTTTTCACACTCTATGCTTAGTGCCCTTTGAGTGCATTATCTAGGAATGAACCTGGTAGAGCATCCCACACAAACGAATGCTCCACATGCGGTTTTCACATGCCACCAACTCCACATTCACAGGCAACTTCAGCGCCACAGCCGTTTTCAGATAGCCCTCAATGCAAAGGCTCTAGACGCAAATATTGGTGTGAGAGCTAATTCAATCAAGGAAACACTGCATGTTGGTGAAGGGCATATTGAAGAAGGATCAGCCGAGTGGTTCTTGTGGGAGAACAACTCCATTTGGCTCACTAATTTCACACACCATCTGGCTTCCAAGCAGCTCTCAAGGAAACTCAGTTTTCACACTCTATGCTTAGTGCCCTTTGAGTGCATAGGACTGAAATGAAGCTTGGTGAGCATCCCACACAAACGAATGCTCCACATGCGGGTTTCACATGCCACCAACTCCACATTCACAGGCAACTTCAGCGCCACAGCCGTTTTCAGATAGCCCTCAATGCAAAGGCTCTAGACGCAAATATTGGTGTGAGAGCTAATTCAATCAAGGAAACACTGCATGTTGGTGAAGGGCATGTTGAAGAAGGATCAGCCGAGTGGTTCTTGTGGGAGAACAACTCCATTTGGCTCACTAACTTCACACACCATCAAGCTACCAAGCAGCTCTCAAGGAAACTCAGTTTTCACACTCTATGCTTAGTGCCCTTTGAGTGCATTATCTAGGAATGAACCTGGTAGAGCATCCCACACAAACGAATGCTCCACATGCGGGTTTCACATGCCACCAACTCCACATTCTCAGGCAACTTCAGCGCCACAGCCGTTTTCAGATAGCCCTCAATGCAAAGGCTCTAGACGCAAATATTGGTGTGAGAGCTAATTCAATCAAGGAAACACTGCATGTTGGTGAAGGGCATATTGAAGAAGGATCAGCCGAGTGGTTCTTGTGGGAGAACAACTCCATTTGGCTCACTAACTTCACACACCATCAGGCTTCCAAGCAGCTCTCAAGGAAACTCAGTTTTCACACTCTATGCTTAGTGCCCTTTGAGTGCCTAGGACTGAAATGAAGCTTGGTGAGCATCCCACACAAACGAATGCTCCACATGCGGGTTTCACATGACACCAACTCCACATTCACAGGCAACTTCAGCGCCACAGCCGTTTTCAGATAGCCCTCAATGCAAAGGCTCTAGACGCAAATATTGGTGTGAGAGCTAATTCAATCAAGGAAACACTGCATGTTGGTGAAGGGCATATGAAGAAGGATCAGCCGAGTGGTTCTTGTGGGAGAACAACTCCATTTGGCTCACTAACTTCACACGCCATCAGGCTTCCAAGCAGCTCTCAAGGAAACTCAGTTTTCACACTCTATGCTTAGTGCCCTTTGAGTGCATAGGACTGAAATGAAGCTTGGTGAGCATCCCACACAAACGAATGCTCCACATGCGGGTTTCACATGCCACCAACTCCACATTCACAGGCAACTTCAGCGCCACAGCCGTTTTCAGATAGCCCTCAATGCAAAGGCTCTAGACACAAATATTGGTGTGAGAGCTAATTCAATCAAGGAAACACTGCATGTTGGTGAAGGGCATGTTGAAGAAGGATCAGCCGAGTGGTTCTTGTGGGAGAACAACTCCATTTGGCTCACTAACTTCAAACACCATCAAGCTTCCAAGCAGCTCTCAAGGAAACTCAGTTTTCACACTCTATGCTTAGTGCCCTTTGAGTGCATAGGACTGAAATGAAGCTTGGTGAGCATCCCACACAAACGAATGCTCCACATGCGGGTTTCACATGCCACCAACTCCACATTCACAGGCAACTTCAGCGCCACAGCCGTTTTCAGATAGCCCTCAATGCAAAGGCTCTAGACGCAAATATTGGTGTGAGAGCTAATTCAATCAAGGAAACACTGCATGTTGGTGAAGGGCATATGAAGAAGGATCAGCCGAGTGGTTCTTGTGGGAGAACAACTCCATTTGGCTCACTAACTTCACACACCATCAGGCTTCCAAGCAGCTCTCAAGGAAACTCAGTTTTCACACTCTATGCTTAGTGCCCTTTGAGTGCATAGGACTGAAATGAAGCTTGGTGAGCATCCCACACAAACGAATGCTCCACATGCGGGTTTCACATGACACCAACTCCACATTCACAGGCAACTTCAGCGCCACAGCCGTTTTCAGATAGCCCTCAATGCAAAGGCTCTAGACGCAAATATTGGTGTGAGAGCTAATTCAATCAAGGAAACACTGCATGTTGGTGAAGGGCATATGAAGAAGGATCAGCCGAGTGGTTCTTGTGGGAGAACAACTCCATTTGGCTCACTAACTTCACACGCCATCAGGCTTCCAAGCAGCTCTCAAGGAAACTCAGTTTTCACACTCTATGCTTAGTGCCCTTTGAGTGCATTATCTAGGAATGAACCTGGTAGAGCATCCCACACAAACGAATGCTCCACATGCGGGTTTCACATGCCACCAACTCCACATTCACAGGCAACTTCAGCGCCACAGCCGTTTTCAGATAGCCCTCAATGCAAAGGCTCTAGACACAAATATTGGTGTGAGAGCTAATTCAATCAAGGAAACACTGCATGTTGGTGAAGGGCATGTTGAAGAAGGATCAGCCGAGTGGTTCTTGTGGGAGAACAACTCCATTTGGCTCACTAACTTCAAACACCATCAAGCTTCCAAGCAGCTCTCAAGGAAACTCAGTTTTCACACTCTATGCTTAGTGCCCTTTGAGTGCATAGGACTGAAATGAAGCTTGGTGAGCATCCCACACAAACGAATGCTCCACATGCGGGTTTCACATGCCACCAACTCCACATTCACAGGCAACTTCAGCGCCACAGCCGTTTTCAGATAGCCCTCAATGCAAAGGCTCTAGACGCAAATATTGGTGTGAGAGCTAATTCAATCAAGGAAACACTGCATGTTGGTGAAGGGCATATGAAGAAGGATCAGCCGAGTGGTTCTTGTGGGAGAACAACTCCATTTGGCTCACTAACTTCACACACCATCAGGCTTCCAAGCAGCTCTCAAGGAAACTCAGTTTTCACACTCTATGCTTAGTGCCCTTTGAGTGCATAGGACTGAAATGAAGCTTGGTGAGCATCCCACACAAACGAATGCTCCACATGCGGGTTTCACATGCCACCAACTCCACATTCACAGGCAACTTCAGCGCCACAGCCGTTTTCAGATAGCCCTCAATGCAAAGGCTCTAGATGCAAATATTGGTGTGAGAGCTGATTCAATCAAGGAAACACTGCATGTTGGTGAAGGGCATATTGAAGAAGGATCAGCCGAGTGGTTCTTGTGGGAGAACAACTCCATTTGGCTCACTAACTTCACACACCATCAGGCTTCCAAGCAGCTCTCAAGGAAACTCAGTTTTCACACTCTATGCTTAGTGCCCTTTGAGTGCATTATCTAGGAATGAACCTGGTAGAGCATCCCACACAAACGAATGCTCCACATGCGGTTTTCACATGCCACCAACTCCACATTCACAGGCAACTTCAGCGCCACAGCCGTTTTCAGATAGCCCTCAATGCAAAGGCTCTAGACGCAAATATTGGTGTGAGAGCTAATTCAATCAAGGAAACACTGCATGTTGGTGAAGGGCATATGAAGAAGGATCAGCCGAGTGGTTCTTGTGGGAGAACAACTCCATTTGGCTCACTAACTTCAAACACCATCAAGCTTCCAAGCAGCTCTCAAGGAAACTCAGTTTTCACACTCTATGCTTAGTGCCCTTTGAGTGCCTAGGACTGAAATGAAGCTTGGTGAGCATCCCACACAAACGAATGCTCCACATGCGGGTTTCACATGCCACCAACTCCACATTCTCAGGCAACTTCAGCGCCACAGCCGTTTTCAGATAGCCCTCAATGCAAAGGCTCTAGACGCAAATATTGGTGTGAGAGCTAATTCAATCAAGGAAACACTGCATGTTGGTGAAGGGCATATTGAAGAAGGATCAGCCGAGTGGTTCTTGTGGGAGAACAACTCCATTTGGCTCACTAATTTCACACACCATCAGGCTTCCAAGCAGCTCTCAAGGAAACTCAGTTTTCACACTCTATGCTTAGTGCCCTTTGAGTGCATAGGACTGAAATGAACCTTGGTGAGCATCCCACACAAACGAATGCTCCACATGCGGGTTTCACATGCCACCATCTCCACATTCACAGGCAACTTCAGCGCCACAGCCATTTTCAGATAGCACTCAATGCAAAGGCTCTAGACGCAAATATTGGTGTGAGAGCTAATTCAATCAAGGAAACATTGCATGTTGGTGAAGGGCATATTGAAGAAGGATCAGCCGAGTGGTTCTTGTGGGAGAACAACTCCATTTGGCTCACTAACTTCACACACCATCAGGCTTCCAAGCAGCTCTCAAGGAAACTCAGTTTTCACACTCTATGCTTAGTGCCCTTTGAGTGCATTATCTAGGAATGAACCTGGTAGAGCATCCCACACAAACGAATGCTCCACATGCGGGTTTCACATGCCACCAACTCCACATTCACAGGCAACTTCAGCGCCACAGCCGTTTTCAGATAGCCCTCAATGCAAAGGCTCTAGACGCAAATATTGGTGTGAGAGCTAATTCAATCAAGGAAACACTGCATGTTGGTGAAGGGCATATGAAGAAGGATCAGCCGAGTGGTTCTTGTGGGAGAACAACTCCATTTGGCTCACTAACTTCACACGCCATCAGGCTTCCAAGCAGCTCTCAAGGAAACTCAGTTTTCACACTCTATGCTTAGTGCCCTTTGAGTGCATTATCTAGGAATGAACCTGGTAGAGCATCCCACACAAACGAATGCTCCACATGCGGGTTTCACATGCCACCAACTCCACATTCACAGGCAACTTCAGCGCCACAGCCGTTTTCAGATAGCCCTCAATGCAAAGGCTCTAGACACAAATATTGGTGTGAGAGCTAATTCAATCAAGGAAACACTGCATGTTGGTGAAGGGCATGTTGAAGAAGGATCAGCCGAGTGGTTCTTGTGGGAGAACAACTCCATTTGGCTCACTAACTTCAAACACCATCAAGCTTCCAAGCAGCTCTCAAGGAAACTCAGTTTTCACACTCTATGCTTAGTGCCCTTTGAGTGCATAGGACTGAAATGAAGCTTGGTGAGCATCCCACACAAACGAATGCTCCACATGCGGGTTTCACATGCCACCAACTCCACATTCACAGGCAACTTCAGCGCCACAGCCGTTTTCAGATAGCCCTCAATGCAAAGGCTCTAGACGCAAATATTGGTGTGAGAGCTAATTCAATCAAGGAAACACTGCATGTTGGTGAAGGGCATATGAAGAAGGATCAGCCGAGTGGTTCTTGTGGGAGAACAACTCCATTTGGCTCACTAACTTCACACACCATCAGGCTTCCAAGCAGCTCTCAAGGAAACTCAGTTTTCACACTCTATGCTTAGTGCCCTTTGAGTGCATAGGACTGAAATGAAGCTTGGTGAGCATCCCACACAAACGAATGCTCCACATGCGGGTTTCACATGCCACCAACTCCACATTCACAGGCAACTTCAGCGCCACAGCCGTTTTCAGATAGCCCTCAATGCAAAGGCTCTAGATGCAAATATTGGTGTGAAAGCTGATTCAATCAAGGAAACACTGCATGTTGGTGAAGGGCATATTGAAGAAGGATCAGCCGAGTGGTTCTTGTGGGAGAACAACTCCATTTGGCTCACTAACTTCACACACCATCAGGCTTCCAAGCAGCTCTCAAGGAAACTCAGTTTTCACACTCTATGCTTAGTGCCCTTTGAGTGCATTATCTAGGAATGAACCTGGTAGAGCATCCCACACAAACGAATGCTCCACATGCGGTTTTCACATGCCACCAACTCCACATTCTCAGGCAACTTCAGCGCCACAGCCGTTTTCAGATAGCCCTCAATGCAAAGGCTCTAGACGCAAATATTGGTGTGAGAGCTAATTCAATCAAGGAAACACTGCATGTTGGTGAAGGGCATATTGAAGAAGGATCAGCCGAGTGGTTCTTGTGGGAGAACAACTCCATTTGGCTCACTAACTTCAAACACCATCAAGCTTCCAAGCAGCTCTCAAGGAAACTCAGTTTTCACACTCTATGCTTAGTGCCCTTTGAGTGCCTAGGACTGAAATGAAGCTTGGTGAGCATCCCACACAAACGAATGCTCCACATGCGGGTTTCACATGCCACCAACTGCACATTCTCAGGCAACTTCAGCGCCACAGCCGTTTTCAGATAGCCCTCAATGCAAAGGCTCTAGACGCAAATATTGGTGTGAGAGCTAATTCAATCAAGGAAACACTGCATGTTGGTGAAGGGCATATTGAAGAAGGATCAGCCGAGTGGTTCTTGTGGGAGAACAACTCCATTTGGCTCACTAATTTCACACACCATCAGGCTTCCAAGCAGCTCTCAAGGAAACTCAGTTTTCACACTCTATGCTTAGTGCCATTTGAGTGCATAGGACTGAAATGAAGCTTGGTGAGCATCCCACACAAACGAATGCTCCACATGCGGGTTTCACATGCCACCATCTCCACATTCACAGGCAACTTCAGCGCCACAGCCATTTTCAGATAGCACTCAATGCAAAGGCTCTAGACGCAAATATTGGTGTGAGAGCTAATTCAATCAAGGAAACATTGCATGTTGGTGAAGGGCATATTGAAGAAGGATCAGCCGAGTGGTTCTTGTGGGAGAACAACTCCATTTGGCTCACTAACTTCACACACCATCAGGCTTCCAAGCAGCTCTCAAGGAAACTCAGTTTTCACACTCTATGCTTAGTGCCCTTTGAGTGCATTATCTAGGAATGAACCTGGTAGAGCATCCCACACAAACGAATGCTCCACATGCGGGTTTCACATGACACCAACTCCACATTCACAGGCAACTTCAGCGCCACAGCCGTTTTCAGATAGCCCTCAATGCAAAGGCTCTAGACGCAAATATTGGTGTGAGAGCTAATTCAATCAAGGAAACACTGCATGTTGGTGAAGGGCATATTGAAGAAGGATCAGCCGAGTGGTTCTTGTGGGAGAACAACTCCATTTGGCTCACTAATTTCACACACGATCAGGCTTCCAAGCAGCTCTCAAGGAAACTCAGTTTTCACACTCTATGCTTAGTGCCCTTTGGGTGCCTAGGACTGAAATGAAGCTTGGTGAGCATCCCACACAAACGAATGCTCCACATGCGGGTTTCACATGCCACCAACTCCACATTCTCAGGCAACTTCAGCGCCACAGCCGTTTTCAGATAGCCCTCAATGCAAAGGCTCTAGACGCAAATATTGGTGTGAGAGCTAATTCAATCAAGGAAACACTGCATGTTGGTGAAGGGCATATTGAAGAAGGATCAGCCGAGTGGTTCTTGTGGGAGAACAACTCCATTTGGCTCATTAATTTCACACACCATCAGGCTTCCAAGCAGCTCTCAAGGAAACTCAGTTTTCACACTCTATGCTTAGTGCCCTTTGAGTGCCTAGGACTGAAATGAAGCTTGGTGAGCATCCCACACAAACGAATGCTCCACATGCGGGTTTCACATGCCACCAACTCCACATTCACAGGCAACTTTAGGCCACAGCCATTTTCAGATAGCACTCAATGCAAAGGCTCTAGACGCAAATATTGGTGTGAGAGCTAATTCAATCAAGGAAACACTGCATGTTGGTGAAGGGCATATTGAAGAAGGATCAGCCGAGTGGTTCTTGTGGGAGAACAACTCCATTTGGCTCACTAACTTCACACACCATCAGGCTTCCAAGCAGCTCTCAAGGAAACTCAGTTTTCACACTCTATGCTTAGTGCCCTTTGAGTGCATTATCTAGGAATGAACCTGGTAGAGCATCCCACACAAACGAATGCTCCACATGCGGGTTTCACATGCCACCAACTCCACATTCACAGGCAACTTCAGCGCCACAGCCGTTTTCAGATAGCCCTCAATGCAAAGGCTCTAGACGCAAATATTGGTGTGAGAGCTAAATCAATCAAGGAAACACTGCATGTTGGTGAAGGGCATATGAAGAAGGATCAGCCGAGTGGTTCTTGTGGGAGAACAACTCCATTTGACTCACTAACTTCACACACCTTCAGGCTTCCAAGCAGCTCTCAAGGAAACTCAGTTTTCACACTCTATGCTTAGTGCCCTTTGAGTGCATTATCTAGGAATGAACCTGGTGAGCATCCCACACAAACGAATGCTCCACATGCGGGTTTCACATGCCACCAACTCCACATTCACAGGCAACTTCAGCGCCACAGCCGTTTTCAGATAGCCCTCAATGCAAAGGCTCTAGACGCAAATATTGGTGTGAGAGCTAATTCAATCAAGGAAACACTGCATGTTGGTGAAGGGCATATGAAGAAGGATCAGCCGAGTGGTTCTTGTGGGAGAACAACTCCATTTGGCTCACTAACTTCACACACCATCAGGCTTCCAAGCAGCTCTCAAGGAAACTCAGTTTTCACACTCTATGCTTAGTGCCCTTTGAGTGCATTATCTAGGAATGAACCTGGTAGAGCATCCCACACAAACGAATGCTCCACATGCGGGTTTTACATGCCACCAACTCCACATTCACAGGCAACTTCAGCGCCACAGCCGTTTTCAGATAGCCCTCAATGCAAAGGCTCTAGACGCAAATATTGGTGTGAGAGCTAATTCAATCAAGGAAACACTGCATGTTGGTGAAGGGCATGTTGAAGAAGGATCAGCCGAGTGGTTCTTGTGGGAGAACAACTCCATTTGGCTCACTAACTTCACACACCATCAAGCTACCAAGCAGCTCTCAAGGAAACTCAGTTTTCACACTCTATGCTTAGTGCCCTTTGAGTGCATTATCTAGGAATGAACCTGGTAGAGCATCCCACACAAACGAATGCTCCACATGCGGGTTTCACATGCCACCAACTCCACATTCACAGGCAACTTCAGCGCCACAGCCGTTTTCAGATAGCCCTCAATGCAAAGGCTCTAGACGCAAATATTGGTGTGAGAGCTAATTCAATCAAGGAAACACTGCATGTTGGTGAAGGGCATGTTGAAGAAGGATCAGCCGAGTGGTTCTTGTGGGAGAACAACTCCATTTGGCTCACTAACTTCACACACCATCAAGCTACCAAGCAGCTCTCAAGGAAACTCAGTTTTCACACTCTATGCTTAGTGCCCTTTGAGTGCATAGGACTGAAATGAAGCTTGGTGAGCATCCCACACAAACGAATGCTCCACATGCGGGTTTCACATGCCACCAACTCCACATTCTCAGGCAACTTCAGCGCCACAGCCGTTTTCAGATAGCCCTCAATGCAAAGGCTCTAGACGCAAATATTGGTGTGAGAGCTAATTCAATCAAGGAAACACTGCATGTTGGTGAAGGGCATATTGAAGAAGGATCAGCCGAGTGGTTCTTGTGGGAGAACAACTCCATTTGGCTCACTAACTTCACACACCATCAGGCTTCCAAGCAGCTCTCAAGGAAACTCAGTTTTCACACTCTATGCTTAGTGCCCTTTGAGTGCCTAGGACTGAAATGAAGCTTGGTGAGCATCCCACACAAACGAATGCTCCACATGCGGGTTTCACATGCCACCAACTCCACATTCACAGGCAACTTCAGCGCCACAGCCGTTTTCAGATAGCCCTCAATGCAAAGGCTCTAGACGCAAATATTGGTGTGAGAGCTAATTCAATCAAGGAAACACTGCATGTTGGTGAAGGGCATATGAAGAAGGATCAGCCGAGTGGTTCTTGTGGGAGAACAACTCCATTTGGCTCACTAACTTCACACACCATCAGGCTTCCAAGCAGCTCTCAAGGAAACTCAGTTTTCACACTCTATGCTTAGTGCCCTTTGAGTGCATTATCTAGGAATGAACCTGGTAGAGCATCCCACACAAACGAATGCTCCACATGCGGGTTTCACATGCCACCAACTCCACATTCACAGGCAACTTCAGCGCCACAGCCGTTTTCAGATAGCCCTCAATGCAAAGGCTCTAGACGCAAATATTGGTGTGAGAGCTAATTCAATCAAGGAAACACTGCATGTTGGTGAAGGGCATGTTGAAGAAGGATCAGCCGAGTGGTTCTTGTGGGAGAACAACTCCATTTGGCTCACTAACTTCAAACACCATCAAGCTTCCAAGCAGCTCTCAAGGAAACTCAGTTTTCACACTCTATGCTTAGTGCCCTTTGAGTGCATAGGACTGAAATGAAGCTTGGTGAGCATCCCACACAAACGAATGCTCCACATGCGGGTTTCACATGCCACCAACTCCACATTCACAGGCAACTTCAGGCCACAGCCGTTTTCAGATAGCCCTCAATGCAAAGGCTCTAGATGCAAATATTGGTGTGAGAGCTAATTCAATCAAGGAAACACTGCATGTTGGTGAAGGGCATATGAAGAAGGATCAGCCGAGTGGTTCTTGTGGGAGAACAACTCCATTTGGCTCACTAACTTCACACACCATCAGGCTTCCAAGCAGCTCTCAAGGAAACTCAGTTTTCACACTCTATGCTTAGTGCCCTTTGAGTGCATAGGACTGAAATGAAGCTTGGTGAGCATCCCACACAAACGAATGCTCCACATGCGGGTTTCACATGCCACCAACTCCACATTCACAGGCAACTTCAGCGCCACAGCCGTTTTCAGATAGCCCTCAATGCAAAGGCTCTAGATGCAAATATTGGTGTGAGAGCTAATTCAAACAAGGAAACACTGCATGTTGGTGAAGGGCATATTGAAGAAGGATCAGCCGAGTGGTTCTTGTGGGAGAACAACTCCATTTGGCTCACTAACTTCACACACCATCAGGCTTCCAAGCAGCTCTCAAGGAAACTCAGTTTTCACACTCTATGCTTAGTGCCCTTTGAGTGCATTATCTAGGAATGAACCTGGTAGAGCATCCCACACAAACGAATGCTCCACATGCGGGTTTCACATGCCACCAACTCCACATTCTCAGGCAACTTCAGCGCCACAGCCGTTTTCAGATAGCCCTCAATGCAAAGGCTCTAGACGCAAATATTGGTGTGAGAGCTAATTCAATCGAGGAAACACTGCATGTTGGTGAAGGGCATATTGAAGAAGGATCAGCCGAGTGGTTCTTGTGGGAGAACAACTCCATTTGGCTCACTAATTTCACACACCATCAGGCTTCCAAGCAGCTCTCAAGGAAACTCAGTTTTCACACTCTATGCTTAGTGCCCTTTGAGTGCATAGGACTGAAATGAAGCTTGGTGAGCATCCCACACAAACGAATGCTCCACATGCGGGTTTCACATGCCACCAACTCCACATTCACAGGCAACTTCAGCGCCACAGCCGTTTTCAGATAGCCCTCAATGCAAAGGCTCTAGACGCAAATATTGGTGTGAGAGCTAATTCAATCAAGGAAACACTGCATGTTGGTGAAGGGCATGTTGAAGAAGGATCAGCCGAGTGGTTCTTGTGGGAGAACAACTCCATTTGGCTCACTAACTTCAAACACCATCAAGCTTCCAAGCAGCTCTCAAGGAAACTCAGTTTTCACACTCTATGCTTAGTGCCCTTTGAGTGCATAGGACTGA
This sequence comes from Ochotona princeps, assembly GCF_030435755.1. Taxonomy (NCBI): domain Eukaryota; kingdom Metazoa; phylum Chordata; class Mammalia; order Lagomorpha; family Ochotonidae; genus Ochotona; species Ochotona princeps. Next base: position 36,097 of record NW_026696508.1, read on the forward strand.
AATGAAGCTTGGTGAGCATCCCACACAAACGAATGCTCCACATGCGGGTTTCACATGCCACCAACTCCACATTCTCAGGCAACTTCAGCGCCACAGCCGTTTTCAGATAGCCCTCAATGCAAAGGCTCTAGACGCAAATATTGGTGTGAGAGCTAATTCAATCAAGGAAACACTGCATGTTGGTGAAGGGCATATTGAAGAAGGATCAGCCGAGTGGTTCTTGTGGGAGAACAACTCCATTTGGCTCACTAACTTCACACACCATCAGGCTTCCAAGCAGCTCTCAAGGAAACTCAATTTTCACACTCTATGCTTAGTGCCCTTTGAGTGCATAGGACTGAAATGAAGCTTGGTGAGCATCCCACACAAACGAATGCTCCACATGCGGGTTTCACATGCCACCAACTCCACATTCTCAGGCAACTTCAGCGCCACAGCCGTTTTCAGATAGCCCTCAATGCAAAGGCTCTAGATGCAAATATTGGTGTGAGAGCTAATTCAATCAAGGAAACACTGCATGTTGGTGAAGGGCATATGAAGAAGGATCAGCCGAGTGGTTCTTGTGGGAGAACAACTCCATTTGGCTCACTAACTTCACACACCATCAGGCTTCCAAGCAGCTCTCAAGGAAACTCAGTTTTCACACTCTATGCTTAGTGCCCTTTGAGTGCATTATCTAGGAATGAACCTGGTAGAGCATCCCACACAAACGAATGCTCCACATGCGGGTTTCACATGACACCAACTCCACATTCACAGGCAACTTCAGCGCCACAGCCGTTTTCAGATAGCCCTCAATGCAAAGGCTCTAGACGCAAATATTGGTGTGAGAGCTAATTCAATCAAGGAAACACTGCATGTTGGTGAAGGGCATGTTGAAGAAGGATCAGCCGAGTGGTTCTTGTGGGAGAACAACTCCATTTGGCTCACTAACTTCAAACACCATCAAGCTTCCAAGCAGCTCTCAAGGAAACTCAGTTTTCACACTCTATGCTTAGTGCCCTTTGAGTGCATAGGACTGAAATGAAGCTTGGTGAGCATCCCACACAAACGAATGCTCCACATGCGGGTTTCACATGCCACCAACTCCACATTCACAGGCAACTTCAGCGCCACAGCCGTTTTCAGATAGCCCTCAATGCAAAGGCTCTAGATGCAAATATTGGTGTGAGAGCTAATTCAATCAAGGAAACACTGCATGTTGGTGAAGGGCATATGAAGAAGGATCAGCCGAGTGGTTCTTGTGGGAGAACAACTCCATTTGGCTCACTAACTTCACACACCATCAGGCTTCCAAGCAGCTCTCAAGGAAACTCAGTTTTCACACTCTATGCTTAGTGCCCTTTGAGTGCCTAGGACTGAAATGAAGCTTGGTGAGCATCCCACACAAACGAATGCTCCACATGCGGGTTTCACATGCCACCAACTCCACATTCACAGGCAACTTCAGCGCCACAGCCGTTTTCAGATAGCCCTCAATGCAAAGGCTCTAGATGCAAATATTGGTGTGAGAGCTAATTCAAACAAGGAAACACTGCATGTTGGTGAAGGGCATATTGAAGAAGGATCAGCCGAGTGGTTCTTGTGGGAGAACAACTCCATTTGGCTCACTAACTTCACACACCATCAGGCTTCCAAGCAGCTCTCAAGGAAACTCAGTTTTCACACTCTATGCTTAGTGCCCTTTGAGTGCATTATCTAGGAATGAACCTGGTAGAGCATCCCACACAAACGAATGCTCCACATGCGGGTTTCACATGCCACCAACTCCACATTCACAGGCAACTTCAGCGCCACAGCCGTTTTCAGATAGCCCTCAATGCAAAGGCTCTAGACGCAAATATTGGTGTGAGAGCTAATTCAATCAAGGAAACACTGCATGTTGGTGAAGGGCATGTTGAAGAAGGATCAGCCGAGTGGTTCTTGTGGGAGAACAACTCCATTTGGCTCACTAACTTCAAACACCATCAAGCTTCCAAGCAGCTCTCAAGGAAACTCAGTTTTCACACTCTATGCTTAGTGCCCTTTGAGTGCCTAGGACTGAAATGAAGCTTGGTGAGCATCCCACACAAACGAATGCTCCACATGCGGGTTTCACATGCCACCAACTCCACATTCTCAGGCAACTTCAGCGCCACAGCCGTTTTCAGATAGCCCTCAATGCAAAGGCTCTAGACGCAAATATTGGTGTGAGAGCTAATTCAATCAAGGAAACACTGCATGTTGGTGAAGGGCATATTGAAGAAGGATCAGCCGAGTGGTTCTTGTGGGAGAACAACTCCATTTGGCTCACTAATTTCACACACCATCAGGCTTCCAAGCAGCTCTCAAGGAAACTCAGTTTTCACAGTCTATGCTTAGTGCCCTTTGAGTGCATAGGACTGAAATGAAGCTTGGTGAGCATCCCACACAAACGAATGCTCCACATGCGGGTTTCACATGCCACCAACTCCACATTCACAGGCAACTTCAGCGCCACAGCCGTTTTCAGATAGCCCTCAATGCAAAGGCTCTAGACGCAAATATTGGTGTGAGAGCTAATTCAATCAAGGAAACACTGCATGTTGGTGAAGGGCATATTGAAGAAGGATCAGCCGAGTGGTTCTTGTGGGAGAACAACTCCATTTGGCTCACTAACTTCACACACCATCAAGCTACCAAGCAGCTCTCAAGGAAACTCAGTTTTCACACTCTATGCTTAGTGCCCTTTGAGTGCATAGGACTGAAATGAAGCTTGGTGAGCATCCCACACAAACGAATGCTCCACATGCGGGTTTCACATGCCACCAACTCCACATTCACAGGCAACTTCAGCGCCACAGCCGTTTTCAGATAGCCCTCAATGCAAAGGCTCTAGACGCAAATATTGGTGTGAGAACTAATTCAATCAAGGAAACACTGCATGTTGGTGAAGGGCATATTGAAGAAGGATCAGCCGAGTGGTTCTTGTGGGAGAACAACTCCATTTGGCTCACTAACTTCACACACCATCAGGCTTCCAAGCAGCTCTCAAGGAAACTCAGTTTTCACACTCTATGCTTAGTGCCCTTTGAGTGCATAGGACTGAAATGAAGCTTGGTGAGCATCCCACACAAACGAATGCTCCACATGCGGGTTTCACATGCCACCAACTCCACATTCACAGGCAACTTCAGCGCCACAGCCGTTTTCAGATAGCCCTCAATGCAAAGGCTCTAGACGCAAATATTGGTGTGAGAGCTAATTCAATCAAGGAAACACTGCATGTTGGTGAAGGGCATATGAAGAAGGATCAGCCGAGTGGTTCTTGTGGGAGAACAACTCCATTTGGCTCACTAACTTCACACACCATCAGGCTTCCAAGCAGCTCTCAAGGAAACTCAGTTTTCACACTCTATGCTTAGAGCCCTTTGAGTGCATTATCTAGGAATGAACCTGGTAGAGCATCCCACACAAACGAATGCTCCACATGCGGGTTTCACATGACACCAACTCCACATTCACAGGCAACTTCAGCACCACAGCCGTTTTCAGATAGCCCTCAATGCAAAGGCTCTAGACGCAAATATTGGTGTGAGAGCTAATTCAATCAAGGAAACACTGCATGTTGGTGAAGGGCATGTTGAAGAAGGATCAGCCGAGTGGTTCTTGTGGGAGAACAACTCCATTTGGCTCACTAACTTCAAACACCATCAAGCTTCCAAGCAGCTCTCAAGGAAACTCAGTTTTCACACTCTATGCTTAGTGCCCTTTGAGTGCCTAGGACTGAAATGAAGCTTGGTGAGCATCCCACACAAACGAATGCTCCACATGCGGGTTTCACATGCCACCAACTCCACATTCACAGGCAACTTCAGCGCCACAGCCGTTTTCAGATAGCCCTCAATGCAAAGGCTCTAGACGCAAATATTGGTGTGAGAGCTAATTCAATCAAGGAAACACTGCATATTGGTGAAGGGCATATGAAGAAGGATCAGCCGAGTGGTTCTTGTGGGAGAACAACTCCATTTGGCTCACTAACTTCACACACCATCAGGCTTCCAAGCAGCTCTCAAGGAAACTCAGTTTTCACACTCTATGCTTAGTGCCCTTTGAGTGCATTATCTAGGAATGAACCTGGTAGAGCATCCCACACAAACGAATGCTCCACATGCGGGTTTCACATGCCACCAACTCCACATTCACAGGCAACTTCAGCGCCACAGCCGTTTTCAGATAGCCCTCAATGCAAAGGCTCTAGACGCAAATATTGGTGTGAGAGCTAATTCAATCAAGGAAACACTGCATGTTGGTGAAGGGCATGTTGAAGAAGGATCAGCCGAGTGGTTCTTGTGGGAGAACAACTCCATTTGGCTCACTAACTTCAAACACCATCAAGCTTCCAAGCAGCTCTCAAGGAAACTCAGTTTTCACACTCTATGCTTAGTGCCCTTTGAGTGCATAGGAATGAAATGAAGCTTGGTGAGCATCCCACACAAACGAATGCTCCACATGCCGGTTTCACATGCCACCAACTCCACATTCACAGGCAACTTCAGCGCCACAGCCGTTTTCAGATAGCCCTCAATGCAAAGGCTCTAGACGCAAATATTGGTGTGAGAGCTAATTCCATCAAGGAAACACTGCATGTTGGTGAAGGGCATATGAAGCAGGATCAGCCGAGTGGTTCTTGTGGGAGAACAACTCCATTTGGCACACTAACTTCACACACCATCAGGCTTCCAAGCAGCTCTCAAGGAAACTCAGTTTTCACACTCTATGCTTAGTGCCCTTTGAGTGCATAGGACTGAAATGAAGCTTGGTGAGCATCCCACACAAACGAATGCTCCACATGCGGGTTTCACATGCCACCAACTCCACATTCACAGGCAACTTCAGCGCCACAGCCGTTTTCAGATAGCCCTCAATGCAAAGGCTCTAGATGCAAATATTGGTGTGAGAGCTAATTCAAACAAGGAAACACTGCATGTTGGTGAAGGGCATATTGAAGAAGGATCAGCCGAGTGGTTCTTGTGGGAGAACAACTCCATTTGGCTCACTAACTTCACACACCATCAGGCTTCCAAGCAGCTCTCAAGGAAACTCAGTTTTCACACTCTATGCTTAGTGCCCTTTGAGTGCATTATCTAGGAATGAACCTGGTAGAGCATCCCACACAAACGAATGCTCCACATGCGGGTTTCACATGCCACCAACTCCACATTCACAGGCAACTTCAGCGCCACAGCCGTTTTCAGATAGCCCTCAATGCAAAGGCTCTAGACGCAAATATTGGTGTGAGAGCTAATTCAATCAAGGAAACACTGCATGTTGGTGAAGGGCATGTTGAAGAAGGATCAGCCGAGTGGTTCTTGTGGGAGAACAACTCCATTTGGCTCACTAACTTCAAACACCATCAAGCTTCCAAGCAGCTCTCAAGGAAACTCAGTTTTCACACTCTATGCTTAGTGCCCTTTGAGTGCCTAGGACTGAAATGAAGCTTGGTGAGCATCCCACACAAACGAATGCTCCACATGCGGGTTTCACATGCCACCAACTCCACATTCTCAGGCAACTTCAGCGCCACAGCCGTTTTCAGATAGCCCTCAATGCAAAGGCTCTAGACGCAAATATTGGTGTGAGAGCTAATTCAATCAAGGAAACATTGCATGTTGGTGAAGGGCATATTGAAGAAGGATCAGCCGAGTGGTTCTTGTGGGAGAACAACTCCATTTGGCTCACTAACTTCACACACCATCAGGCTTCCAAGCAGCTCTCAAGGAAACTCAGTTTTCACACTCTATGCTTAGTGCCCTTTGAGTGCATTATCTAGGAATGAACCTGGTAGAGCATCCCACACAAACGAATGCTCCACATGCGGGTTTCACATGCCACCAACTCCACATTCACAGGCAACTTCAGCGCCACAGCCGTTTTCAGATAGCCCTCAATGCAAAGGCTCTAGACGCAAATATTGGTGTGAGAGCTAATTCAATCAAGGAAACACTGCATGTTGGTGAAGGGCATATTGAAGAAGGATCAGCCGAGTGGTTCTTGTGGGAGAACAACTCCATTTGGCTCACTAACTTCACACACCATCAGGCTTCCAAGCAGCTCTCAAGGAAACTCAGTTTTCACACTCTATGCTTAGTGCCCTTTGAGTGCATAGGACTGAAATGAAGCTTGGTGAGCATCCCACACAAACGAATGCTCCACATGCGGGTTTCACATGCCACCAACTCCACATTCACAGGCAACTTCAGCGCCACAGCCATTTTCAGATAGCACTCAATGCAAAGGCTCTAGACGCAAATATTGGTGTGAGAGCTAATTCAATCAAGGAAACACTGCATGTTTGGTGAAGGGCATATTGAAGAAGGATCAGCCGAGTGGTTCTTGTGGGAGAACAACTCCATTTGGCTCACTAACTTCACACACCATCAGGCTTCCAAGCAGCTCTCAAGGAAACTCAGTTTTCACACTCTATGCTTAGTGCCCTTTGAGTGCATTATCTAGGAATGAACCTGGTAGAGCATCCCACACAAACGAATGCTCCACATGCGGGTTTCACATGCCACCAACTCCACATTCACAGGCAACTTCAGCGCCACAGCCGTTTTCAGATAGCCCTCAATGCAAAGGCTCTAGACGCAAATATTGGTGTGAGAGCTAATTCAATCAAGGAAACACTGCATGCTGGTGAAGGGCATATTGAAAAAGGATCAGCCGAGTGGTTCTTGTGGGAGAACAACTCCATTTGGCTCACTAACTTCACACACCATCAGGCTTCCAAGCAGCTCTCAAGGAAACTCAGTTTTCACACTCTATGCTTAGTGCCCTTTGAGTGCATTATCTAGGAATGAACCTGGTAGAGCATCCCACACAAACGAATGCTCCACATGCGGGTTTCACATGACACCAACTCCACATTCACAGGCAACTTCAGCGCCACAGCCGTTTTCAGATAGCCCTCAATGCAAAGGCTCTAGACGCAAATATTGGTGTGAGAGCTAATTCAATCAAGGAAACACTGCATGCTGGTGAAGGGCATATTGAAAAAGGATCAGCCGAGTGGTTCTTGTGGGAGAACAACTCCATTTGGCTCACTAACTTCACACACCATCAGGCTTCCAAGCAGCTCTCAAGGAAACTCAGTTTTCACACTCTATGCTTAGTGCCCTTTGAGTGCCTAGGACTGAAATGAAGCTTGGTGAGCATCCCACACAAACGAATGCTCCACATGCGGGTTTCACATGCCACCAACTCCACATTCTCAGGCAACTTCAGCGCCACAGCCGTTTTCAGATAGCCCTCAATGCAAAGGCTCTAGACGCAAATATTGGTGTGAGAGCTAATTCAATCAAGGAAACACTGCATGTTGGTGAAGGGCATATTGAAGAAGGATCAGCCGAGTGGTTCTTGTGGGAGAACAACTCCATTTGGCTCATTAATTTCACACACCATCAGGCTTCCAAGCAGCTCTCAAGGAAACTCAGTTTTCACACTCTATGCTTAGTGCCCTTTGAGTGCATAGGACTGAAATGAAGCTTGGTGAGCATCCCACACAAACGAATGCTCCACATGCGGGTTTCACATGCCACCAACTCCACATTCACAGGCAACTTCAGCGCCACAGCCATTTTCAGATAGCACTCAATGCAAAGGCTCTAGACGCAAATACTGGTGTGAGAGCTAATTCAATCAAGGAAACATTGCATGTTTGGTGAAGGGCATATTGAAGAAGGATCAGCCGAGTGGTTCTTGTGGGAGAACAACTCCATTTGGCTCACTAACTTCACACACCATCAGGCTTCCAAGCAGCTCTCAAGGAAACTCAGTTTTCACACTCTATGCTTAGTGCCCTTTGAGTGCATTATCTAGGAATGAACCTGGTAGAGCATCCCACACAAACAAATGCTCCACATGCGGGTTTCACATGACACCAACTCCACATTCACAGGCAACTTCAGCGCCACAGCCGTTTTCAGATAGCCCTCAATGCAAAGGCTCTAGACGCAAATATTGGTGTGAGAGCTAATTCAATCAAATAAACACTGCATGCTGGTGAAGGGCATATTGAAAAAGGATCAGCCGAGTGGTTCTTGTGGGAGAACAACTCCATTTGGCTCACTAACTTCACACACCATCAGGCTTCCAAGCAGCTCTCAAGGAAACTCAGTTTTCACACTCTATGCTTAGTGCCCTTTGAGTGCATTATCTAGGAATGAACCTGGTAGAGCATCCCACACAAACGAATGCTCCACATGCGGGTTTCACATGCCACCAACTCCACATTCACAGGCAACTTCAGCGCCACAGCCGTTTTCAGATAGCCCTCAATGCAAAGGCTCTAGACGCAAATATTGGTGTGAGAGCTAATTCAATCAAGGAAACACTGCATGTTGGTGAAGGGCATATGAAGAAGGATCAGCCGAGTGGTTCTTGTGGGAGAACAACTCCATTTGGCTCACTAACTTCACACACCTTCAGGCTTCCAAGCAGCTCTCAAGGAAACTTAGTTTTCACACTCTATGCTTAGTGCCCTTTGAGTGCATTTTCTAGGAATGAACCTGGTAGAGCATCCCACACAAACGAATGCTCCACATGCGGGTTTCACATGCCACCAACTCCACATTCACAGGCAACTTCAGCGCCACAGCCGTTTTCAGATAGCCCTCAATGCAAAGGCTCTAGACGCAAATATTGGTGTGAGAGCTAATTCAATCAAGGAAACACTGCATGTTGGTGAAGGGCATGTTGAAGAAGGATCAGCCGAGTGGTTCTTGTGGGAGAACAACTCCATTTGGCTCACTAACTTCACACACCATCAAGCTACCAAGCAGCTCTCAAGGAAACTCAGTTTTCACACTCTATGCTTAGTGCCCTTTGAGTGCATAGGACTGAAATGAAGCTTGGTGAGCATCCCACACAAACGAATGCTCCACATGCGGGTTTCACATGCCACCAACTCCACATTCTCAGGCAACTTCAGCGCCACAGCCGTTTTCAGATAGCCCTCAATGCAAAGGCTCTAGACGCAAATATTGGTGTGAGAGCTAATTCAATCAAGGAAACACTGCATGTTGGTGAAGGGCATATTGAAGAAGGATCAGCCGAGTGGTTCTTGTGGGAGAACAACTCCATTTGGCTCACTAACTTCACACACCATCAGGCTTCCAAGCAGCTCTCAAGGAAACTCAGTTTTCACACTCTATGCTTAGTGCCCTTTGAGTGCATAGGACTGAAATGAAGCTTGGTGAGCATCCCACACAAACGAATGCTCCACATGCGGGTTTCACATGCCACCAACTCCACATTCACAGGCAACTTCAGCACCACAGCCGTTTTCAGATAGCCCTCAATGCAAAGGCTCTAGACGCAAATATTGGTGTGAGAGCTAATTCAATCAAGGAAACACTGCATGTTGGTGAAGGGCATATGAAGAAGGATCAGCCGAGTGGTTCTTGTGGGAGAACAACTCCATTTGGCTCACTAACTTCACACACCATCAGGCTTCCAAGCAGCTCTCAAGGAAACTCAGTTTTCACACTCTATGCTTAGTGCCCTTTGAGTGCATTATCTAGGAATGAACCTGGTAGAGCATCCCACACAAACGAATGCTCCACATGCGGGTTTCACATGACACCAACTCCACATTCACAGGCAACTTCAGCGCCACAGCCGTTTTCAGATAGCCCTCAATGCAAAGGCTCTAGACGCAAATATTGGTGTGAGAGCTAATTCAATCAAGGAAACACTGCATGTTGGTGAAGGGCATATGAAGAAGGATCAGCCGAGTGGTTCTTGTGGGAGAACAACTCCATTTGGCTCACTAACTTCACACACCATCAGGCTTCCAAGCAGCTCTCAAGGAAACTCAGTTTTCACACTCTATGCTTAGTGCCCTTTGAGTGCATTATCTAGGAATGAACCTGGTAGAGCATCCCACACAAACGAATGCTCCACATGCCGGTTTCACATGCCACCAACTCCACATTCACAGGCAACTTCAGCGCCACAGCCGTTTTCAGATAGCCCTCAATGCAAAGGCTCTAGACGCAAATATTGGTGTGAGAGCTAATTCAATCAAGGAAACACTGCATGTTGGTGAAGGGCATGTTGAAGAAGGATCAGCCGAGTGGTTCTTGTGGGAGAACAACTCCATTTGGCTCACTAACTTCAAACACCATCAAGCTTCCAAGCAGCTCTCAAGGAAACTCAGTTTTCACACTCTATGCTTAGTGCCCTTTGGGTGCCTAGGACTGAAATGAAGCTTGGTGAGCATCCCACACAAACGAATGCTCCACATGCGGGTTTCACATGCCACCAACTCCACATTCTCAGGCAACTTCAGCGCCACAGCCGTTTTCAGATAGCCCTCAATGCAAAGGCTCTAGACGCAAATATTGGTGTGAGAGCTAATTCAATCAAGGAAACACTGCATGTTGGTGAAGGGCATATTGAAGAAGGATCAGCCGAGTGGTTCTTGTGGGAGAACAACTCCATTTGGCTCATTAATTTCACACACCATCAGGCTTCCAAGCAGCTCTCAAGGAAACTCAGTTTTCACACTCTATGCTTAGTGCCCTTTGAGTGCATAGGACTGAAATGAAGCTTGGTGAGCATCCCACACAAACGAATGCTCCACATGCGGGTTTCACATGCCACCAACTCCACATTCACAGGCAACTTTAGCGCCACAGCCGTTTTCAGATAGCACTCAATGCAAAGGCTCTAGACGCAAATATTGGTGTGAGAGCTAATTCAATCAAGGAAACACTGCATGTTGGTGAAGGGCATATTGAAGAAGGATCAGCCGAGTGGTTCTTGTGGGAGAACAACTCCATTTGGCTCACTAACTTCACACACCATCAGGCTTCCAAGCAGCTCTCAAGGAAACTCAGTTTTCACACTCTATGCTTAGTGCCCTTTGAGTGCCTAGGACTGAAATGAAGCTTGGTGAGCACCCCACACAAACGAATGCTCCACATGCGGGTTTCACATGCCACCAACTCCACATTCTCAGGCAACTTCAGCGCCACAGCCGTTTTCAGATAGCCCTCAATGCAAAGGCTCTAGACGCAAATATTGGTGTGAGAGCTAATTCAATCAAGGAAACACTGCATGCTGGTGAAGGGCACATTGAAGAAGGATCAGCCGAGTGGTTCTTGTGGGAGAACAACTCCATTTGGCTCACTAACTTCACACACCATCAGGCTTCCAAGCAGCTCTCAAGGAAACTCAGTTTTCACACTCTATGCTTAGTGCCCTTTGAGTGCATTATCTAGGAATGAACCTGGTAGAGCATCCCACACAAACGAATGCTCCACATGCGGGTTTCACATGCCACCAACTCCAGATTCACAGGCAACTTCAGCCCCACAGCCGTTTTCAGATAGCCCTCAATGCAAAGGCTCTAGACGCAAATATTGGTGTGAGAGCTTATTAAATCAAGGAAACACTGCATGTTGGTGAAGGGCATATGAAGAATATCAGCCGAGTGGTTCTTGTGAGAGAACAACTCCATTTAGCTCACTAACTTCACACACCATCAGGCTTCCAAGCAGCTCTCAAGGAAACTCAGTTTTCACAGTCTATGCTTAGTGCCCTTTGAGTGCATTATCTAGGAATGAACCTGGTAGAGCATCCCACACAAACGAATGCTCCACATGCGGGTTTCACATGCCACCAACTCCACATTCACAGGCAACTTCAGCGCCACAGCCGTTTTCAGATAGCCCTCAATGCAAAGGCTCTAGACGCAAATATTGGTGTGAGAGCTAATTCAATCAAGGAAACACTGCATGTTGGTGAAGGGCATGTTGAAGAAGGATCAGCCGAGTGGTTCTTGTGGGAGAACAACTCCATTTGGCTCACTAACTTCAAACACCATCAAGCTTCCAAGCAGCTCTCAAGGAAACTCAGTTTTCACACTCTATGCTTAGTGCCCTTTGAGTGCCTAGGACTGAAATGAAGTTTGGTGAGCATCCCACACAAACGAATGCTCCACATGCGGGTTTCACATGCCACCAACTCCACATTCTCAGGCAACTTCAGCGCCACAGCCGTTTTCAGATAGCCCTCAATGCAAAGGCTCTAGACGCAAATATTGGTGTGAGAGCTAATTCAATCAAGGAAACACTGCATGTTGGTGAAGGGCACATTGAAGAAGGATCAGCCGAGTGGTTCTTGTGGGAGAACAACTCCATTTGGCTCATTAATTTCACACACCATCAGGCTTCCAAGCAGCTCTCAAGGAAACTCAGTTTTCACACTCTATGCTTAGTGCCCTTTGAGTGCATAGGACTGAAATGAAGCTTGGTGAGCATCCCACACAAACGAATGCTCCACATGCGGGTTTCACATGCCACCAACTCCACATTCACAGGCAACTTCAGCGCCACAGCCATTTTCAGATAGCACTCAATGCAAAGGCTCTAGACGCTAATATTGGTGTGAGAGCTAATTCAATCAAGGAAACACTGCATGTTGGTGAAGGGCATATTGAACAAGGATCAGCCGAGTGGTTCTTGTGGGAGAACAACTCCATTTGGCTCATTAATTTCACACACCATCAGGCTTCCAAGCAGCTCTCAAGGAAACTCAGTTTTCACACTCTATGCTTAGTGCCCTTTGAGTGCATTATCTAGGAATGAACCTGGTAGAGCATCCCACACAAACGAATGCTCCACATGCGGGTTTCACATGCCACCAACTCCACATTCACAGGCAACTTCAGCGCCACAGCCGTTTTCAGATAGCCCTCAATGCAAAGGCTCTAGACGCAAATATTGGTGTGAGAGCTAATTCAATCAAGGAAACACTGCATGTTGGTGAAGGGCATATGAAGAAGGATCAGCCGAGTGGTTCTTGTGGGAGAACAACTCCATTTGTCTCACTAACTTCACACACCATCAGGCTTCCAAGCAGCTCTCAAGGAAACTCAGTTTTCACACTCTATGCTTAGTGCCCTTTGAGTGCCTAGGACTGAAATGAAGCTTGGTGAGCATCCCACACAAACGAATGCTCCACATGCGGGTTTCACATGCCACCAACTCCACATTCTCAGGCAACTTCAGCGCCACAGCCGTTTTCAGATAGCCCTCAATGCAAAGGCTCTAGACGCAAATATTGGTGTGAGAGCTAATTCAATCAAGGAAACACTGCATGTTGGTGAAGGGCATATTGAAGAAGGATCAGCCGAGTGGTTCTTGTGGGAGAACAACTCCATTTGGATCATTAATTTCACACACCATCAGGCTTCCAAGCAGCTCTCAAGGAAACTTAGTTTTCACACTCTATGCTTAGTGCCCTTTGAGTGCATTATCTAGGAATGAACCTGGTAGAGCATCCCACACAAACGAATGCTCCACATGCGGGTTTCACATGCCACCAACTCCACATTCACAGGCAACTTCAGCGCCACAGCCGTTTTCAGATAGCCCTCAATGCAAAGGCTCTAGACGCAAATATTGGTGTGAGAGCTAATTCAATCAAGGAAACACTGCATGTTGGTGAAGGGCATATTGAAGAAGGATCAGCCGAGTGGTTCTTGTGGGAGAACAACTCCATTTGGCTCACTAACTTCACACACCATCAGGCTTCCAAGCAGCTCTCAAGGAAACTCAGTTTTCACACTCTATGCTTAGTGCCCTTTGAGTGCCTAGGACTGAAATGAAGCTTGGTGAGCATCCCACACAAACGAATGCTCCACATGCGGGTTTCACATGCCATCAACTCCACATTCTCAGGCAACTTCAGCGCCACAGCCGTTTTCAGATAGCCCTCAATGCAAAGGCTCTAGACGCAAATATTGGTGTGAGAGCTAATTCAATCAAGGAAACACTGCATGCTGGTGAAGGGCACATTGAAGAAGGATCAGCCGAGTGGTTCTTGTGGGAGAACAACTCCATTTGGAACATTAATTTCACACACCATCAGGCTTCCAAGCAGCTCTCAAGGAAACTCAGTTTTCACACTCTATGCTTAGTGCCCTTTGAGTGCATAGGACTGAAATGAAGCTTGGTGAGCATCCCACACAAACGAATGCTCCACATGCGGGTTTCACATGCCACCAACTCCACATTCACAGGCAACTTCAGCGCCACAGCCGTTTTCAGATAGCACTCAATGCAAAGGCTCTAGACGCAAATATTGGTGTGAGAGCTAATTCAATCAAGGAAACACTGCATGTTGGTGAAGGGCATATGAAGAAGGATCAGCCGAGTGGTTCTTGTGGGAGAACAACTCCATTTGGCTCACTAACTTCACACACCATCAGGCTTCCAAGCAGCTCTCAAGGAAACTCAGTTTTCACACTCTATGCTTAGTGCCCTTTGAGTGCATTATCTAGGAATGAACCTGGTAGAGCATCCCACACAAACGAATGCTCCACATGCGGGTTTCACATGCCACCAACTCCACATTCACAGGCAACTTCAGCGCCACAGCCGTTTTCAGATAGCCCTCAATGCAAAGGCTCTAGACGCAAATATTGGTGTGAGAGCTTATTAAATCAAGGAAACACTGCATGTTGGTGAAAGGCATATGAAGAATATCAGCCGAGTGGTTCTTGTGGGAGAACAACTCCATTTGGCTCACTAACTTCACACACCATCAGGCTTCCAAGCAGCTCTCAAGGAAACTCAGTTTTCACAGTCTATGCTTAGTGCCCTTTGAGTGCATTATCTAGGAATGAACCTGGTAGAGCATCCCACACAAACGAATGCTCCACATGCGGGTTTCACATGCCACCAACTCCGCATTCACAGGCAACTTCAGCGCCACAGCCGTTTTCAGATAGCCCTCAATGCAAAGGCTCTAGACGCAAATATTTGTGTGAGAGCTAATTCAATAAAGGAAACACTGCATGTTGGTGAAGGGCATGTTGAAGAAGGATCAGCCGAGTGGTTCTTGTGGGAGAACAACTCCATTTGGCTCACTAACTTCAAACACCATCAAGCTTCCAAGCAGCTCTCAAGGAAACTCAGTTTTCACACTCTATGCTTAGTGCCCTTTGAGTGCCTAGGACTGAAATGAAGTTTGGTGAGCATCCCACACAAACGAATGCTCCACATGCGGGTTTCACATGCCACCAACTCCACATTCACAGGCAACTTCAGCGCCACAGCCGTTTTCAGATAGCCCTCAATGCAAAGGCTCTAGACGCAAATATTGGTGTGAGAGCTAATTCAATCAAGGAAACACTGCATGTTGGTGAAGGGCATGTTGAAGAAGGATCAGCCGAGTGGTTCTTGTGGGAGAACAACTCCATTTGGCTCATTAATTTCACACACCATCAGGCTTCCAAGCAGCTCTCAAGGAAACTCAGTTTTCACACTCTATGCTTAGTGCCCTTTGAGTGCATAGGACTGAAATGAAGCTTGGTGAGCATCCCACACAAACGAATGCTCCACATGCGGGTTTCACATGCCACCAACTCCACATTCACAGGCAACTTCAGCGCCACAGCCATTTTCAGATAGCACTCAATGCAAAGGCTCTAGACGCTAATATTGGTGTGAGAGCTAATTCAATCAAGGAAACACTGCATGTTCGTGAAGGGCATATTGAAGAAGGATCAGCCGAGTGGTTCTTGTGGGAGAACAACTCCATTTGGCTCATTAATTTCACACACCATCAGGCTTCCAAGCAGCTCTCAAGGAAACTCAGTTTTCACACTCTATGCTTAGTGCCCTTTGAGTGCATTATCTAGGAATGAACCTGGTAGAGCATCCCACACAAACGAATGCTCCACATGCGGGTTTCACATGCCACCAACTCCACATTCACAGGCAACTTCAGCGCCACAGCCGTTTTCAGATAGCCCTCAATGCAAAGGCTCTAGACGCAAATATTGGTGTGAGAGCTAATTCAATCAAGGAAACACTGCATGTTGGTGAAGGGCATATGAAGCAGGATCAGCCGAGTGGTTCTTGTGGGAGAACAACTCCATTTGGCTCACTAACTTCACACACCATCAGGCTTCCAAGCAGCTCTCAAGGAAACTCAGTTTTCACACTCTATGCTTAGTGCCCTTTGAGTGCCTAGGACTGAAATGAAGCTTGGTGAGCATCCCACACAAATGAATGCTCCACATGCGGGTTTCACATGCCACCAACTCCACATTCTCAGGCAACTTCAGCGCCACAGCCGTTTTCAGATAGCCCTCAATGCAAAGGCTCTAGACGCAAATATTGGTGTGAGAGCTAATTCAATCAAGGAAACACTGCATGTTGGTGAAGGGCATATTGAAGAAGGATCAGCCGAGTGGTTCTTGTGGGAGAACAACTCCATTTGGATCATTAATTTCACACACCATCAGGCTTCCAAGCAGCTCTCAAGGAAACTCAGTTTTCACACTCTATGCTTAGTGCCCTTTGAGTGCATAGGACTGAAATGAAGCTTGGTGAGCATCCCACACAAACGAATGCTCCACATGCGGGTTTCACATGCCACCAACTCCACATTCACAGGCAACTTCAGCGCCACAGCCGTTTTCAGATAGCCCTCAATGCAAAGGCTCTAGACGCAAATATTGGTGTGAGAGCTAATTCAATCAAGGAAACACTGCATGTTGGTGAAGGGCATATGAAGAAGGATCAGCCGAGTGGTTCTTGTGGGAGAACAACTCCATTTGGCTCACTAACTTCACACACCATCAGGCTTCCAAGCAGCTCTCAAGGAAACTCAGTTTTCACACTCTATGCTTAGTGCCCTTTGAGTGCATTATCTAGGAATGAACCTGGTAGAGCATCCCACACAAACGAATGCTCCACATGCGGGTTTCACATGCCACCAACTCCGCATTCACAGGCAACTTCAGCGCCACAGCCGTTTTCAGATAGCCCTCAATGCAAAGGCTCTAGACGCAAATATTGGTGTGAGAGCTAATTCAATCAAGGAAACACTGCATGTTGGTAAAGGGCATGTTGAAGAAGGATCAGCCGAGTGGTTCTTGTGGGAGAACAACTCCATTTGGCTCACTAACTTCAAACACCATCAGGCTTCCAAGCAGCTCTCAAGGAAACTCAGTTTTCACACTCTATGCTTAGTGCCCTTTGAGTGCCTAGAACTGAAATGAAGTTTGGTGAGCATCCCACACAAACGAATGCTCCACATGCGGGTTTCACATGCCACCAACTCCACATTCACAGGCAACTTCAGCGCCACAGCCGTTTTCAGATAGCCCTTAATGCAAAGGCTCTAGACGCAAATATTGGTGTGAGAGCTAATTCAATCAAGGAAACACTGCATGTTGGTGAAGGGCACATTGAAGAAGGATCAGCCGAGTGGTTCTTGTGGGAGAACAACTCCATTTGGCTCATTAATTTCACACACCATCAGGCTTCCAAGCAGCTCTCAAGGAAACTCAGTTTTCACACTCTATGCTTAGTGCCCTTTGAGTGCATAGGACTGAAATGAAGCTTGGTGAGCATCCCACACAAACGAATGCTCCACATGCGGGTTTCACATGCCACCAACTCCACATTCACAGGCAACTTCAGCGCCACAGCCATTTTCAGATAGCACTCAATGCAAAGGCTCTAGACGCTAATATTGGTGTGAGAGCTAATTCAATCAAGGAAACACTGCATGTTGGTGAAGGGCATATTGAAGAAGGATCAGCCGAGTGGTTCTTGTGGGAGAACAACTCCATTTGGCTCATTAATTTCACACACCATCAGGCTTCCAAGCAGCTCTCAAGGAAACTCAGTTTTCACACTCTATGCTTAGTGCCCTTTGAGTGCATTATCTAGGAATGAACCTGGTAGAGCATCCCACACAAACGAATGCTCCACATGCGGGTTTCACATGCCACCAACTCCACATTCACAGGCAACTTCAGCGCCACAGCCGTTTTCAGATAGCCCTCAATGCAAAGGCTCTAGACGCAAATATTGGTGTGAGAGCTAATTCAATCAAGGAAACACTGCATGTTGGTGAAGGGCATATGAAGAAGGATCAGCCGAGTGGTTCTTGTGGGAGAACAACTCCATTTGGCTCACTAACTTCACACACCATCAGGCTTCCAAGCAGCTCTCAAGGAAACTCAGTTTTCACACTCTATGCTTAGTGCCCTTTGAGTGCCTAGGACTGAAATGAAGCTTGGTGAGCATCCCACACAAACGAATGCTCCACATGCGGGTTTCACATGCCACCAACTCCACATTCTCAGGCAACTTCAGCGCCACAGCCGTTTTCAGATAGCCCTCAATGCAAAGGCTCTAGACGCAAATATTGGTGTGAGAGCTAATTCAATCAAGGAAACACTGCATGTTGGTGAAGGGCATATTGAAGAAGGATCAGCCGAGTGGTTCTTGTGGGAGAACAACTCCATTTGGCTCATTAATTTCACACACCATCAGGCTTCCAAGCAGCTCTCAAGGAAACTCAGTTTTCACACTCTATGCTTAGTGCCCTTTGAGTGCCTAGGACTGAAATGAAGCTTGGTGAGCATCCCACACAAACGAATGCTCCACATGCGGGTTTCACATGCCACCAACTCCACATTCACAGGCAACTTCAGCGCCACAGCCGTTTTCAGATAGCCCTCAATGCAAAGGCTCTAGACGCAAATATTGGTGTGAGAGCTAATTCAATCAAGGAAACACTGCATGTTGGTGAAGGGCATATTGAAGAAGGATCAGCCGAGTGGTTCTTGTGGGAGAACAACTCCATTTGGCTCACTAAATTCACACACCATCAGGCTTCCAAGCAGCTCTCAAGGAAACTCAGTTTTCACACTCTATGCTTAGTGCCCTTTGAGTGCATTATCTAGGAATGAACCTGGTAGAGCATCCCACACAAACGAATGCTCCACATGCGGGTTTCACATGCCACCAACTCCACATTCACAGGCAACTTCAGCGCCACAGCCGTTTTCAGATAGCCCTCAATGCAAAGGCTCTAGACGCAAATATTGGTGTGAGAGCTTATTAAATCAAGGAAACACTGCATGTTGGTGAAGGGCATATGAAGAATATCAGCCGAGTGGTTCTTGTGGGAGAACAACTCCATTTGGCTCACTAACTTCACACACCATCAGGCTTCCAAGCAGCTCTCAAGGAAACTCAGTTTTCACACTCTATGCTTAGTGCCCTTTGAGTGCATTATCTAGGAATGAACCTGGTAGAGCATCCCACACAAACGAATGCTCCACATGCGGGTTTCACATGCCACCAACTCCACATTCTCAGGCAACTTCAGCGCCACAGCCGTTTTCAGATAGCCCTCAATGCAAAGGCTCTAGACGCAAATATTGGTGTGAGAGCTAATTCAATCAAGGAAACACTGCATGTTGGTGAAGGGCATGTTGAAGAAGGATCAGCCGAGTGGTTCTTGTGGGAGAACAACTCCATTTGGCTCACTAACTTCAAACAACATCAAGCTTCCAAGCAGCTCTCAAGGAAACTCAGTTTTCACACTCTATGCTTAGTGCCCTTTGAGTGCCTAGGACTGAAATGAAGCTTGGTGAGCATCCCACACAAACGAATGCTCCACATGCGGGTTTCACATGCCACCAACTCCGCATTCTCAGGCAACTTCAGCGCCACAGCCGTTTTCAGATAGCCCTCAATGCAAAGGCTCTAGACGCAAATATTGGTGTGAGAGCTAATTCAATCAAGGAAACACTGCATGTTGGTGAAGGGCATATTGAAGAAGGATCAGCCGAGTGGTTCTTGTGGGAGAACAACTCCATTTGGCTCACTAATTTCACACACCTTCAGGCTTCCAAGCAGCTCTCAAGGAAACTCAGTTTTAACACTCTATGCTTAGTGCCCTTTGAGTGCATAGGACTGAAATGAAGCTTGGTGAGCATCCCACACAAACGAATGCTCCACATGCGGGTTTCACATGCCACCAACTCCACATTCACAGGCAACTTCAGCGCCACAGCCATTTTCAGATAGCCCTCAATGCAAAGGCTCTAGACGCAAATATTGGTGTGAGAGCTAATTCAATCAAGGAAACACTGCATGCTGGTGAAGGGCATATTGGAAAAGGATCAGCCGAGTGGTTCTTGTGGGAGAACAACTCCATTTGGCTCACTAACTTCACACACCATCAGGCTTCCAAGCAGCTCTCAAGGAAACTCAGTTTTCACACTCTATGCTTAGTGCCCCTTGGGTGCCTAGGACTGAAATGAAGCTTGGTGAGCATCCCACACAAACGAATGCTCCACATGCGGGTTTCACATGCCACCAACTCCACATTCTCAGGCAACTTCAGCGCCACAGCCGTTTTCAGATAGCCCTCAATGCAAAGGCTCTAGACGCAAATATTGGTGTGAGAGCTAATTCAATCAAGGAAACACTGCATGTTGGTGAAGGGCATATTGAAGAAGGATCAGCCGAGTGGTTCTTGTGGGAGAACAACTCCATTTGGCTCATTAATTTCACACACCATCAGGCTTCCAAGCAGCTCTCAAGGAAACTCAGTTTTCACACTCTATGCTTAGTGCCCTTTGCATGCATAGGACTGAAATGAAGCTTGGTGAGCATCCCACACAAACGAATGCTCCACATGCGGGTTTCACATGCCACCCACTCCACATTCACAGGCAACTTTAGCGCCACAGCCATTTTCAGATAGCACTCAATGCAAAGGCTCTAGACGCAAATATTGGTGTGAGAGCTAATTCAATCAAGGAAACACTGCATGTTGGTGAAGGGCATATTGAACAAGGATCAGCCGAGTGGTTCTTGTGGGAGAACAACTCCATTTGGCTCACTAACTTCACACACCATCAGGCTTCCAAGCAGCTCTCAAGGAAACTCAGTTTTCACACTCTATGCTTAGTGCCCTTTGAGTGCATTATCTAGGAATGAACCTGGTAGAGCATCCCACACAAACGAATGCTCCACATGCGGGTTTCACATGCCACCAACTCCACATTCACAGGCAACTTCAGCGCCACAGCCGTTTTCAGATAGCCCTCAATGCAAAGGCTCTAGACGCAAATATTGGTGTGAGAGCTAATTCAATCAAGGAAACACTGCATGCTGGTGAAGGGCATATTGAAAAAGGATCAGCCGAGTGGTTCTTGTGGGAGAACAACTCCATTTGGCTCACTAACTTCACACACCATCAGGCTTCCAAGCAGCTCTCAAGGAAACTCAGTTTTCACACTCTATGCTTAGTGCCCTTTGAGTGCCTAGGACTGAAATGAAGCTTGGTGAGCATCCCACACAAACGAATGCTCCACATGCGGGTTTCACATGCCACCAACTCCGCATTCTCAGGCAACTTCAGCGCCACAGCCGTTTTCAGATAGCCCTCAATGCAAAGGCTCTAGACGCAAATATTGGTGTGAGAGCTAATTCAATCAAGGAAACACTGCATGTTGGTGAAGGGCACATTGAAGAAGGATCAGCCGAGTGGTTCTTGTGGGAGAACAACTCCATTTGGCTCATTAATTTCACACACCATCAGGCTTCCAAGCAGCTCTCAAGGAAACTCAGTTTTCACACTCTATGCTTAGTGCCCTTTGAGTGCATAGGACTGAAATGAAGCTTGGTGAGCATCCCACACAAACGAATGCTCCACATGCGGGTTTCACATGCCACCAACTCCACATTCTCAGGCAACTTCAGCGCCACAGCCGTTTTCAGATAGCCCTCAATGCAAAGGCTCTAGACGCAAATATTGGTGTGAGAGCTAATTCAATCAAGGAAACACTGCATGTTGGTGAAGGGCATATTGAAGAAGGATCAGCCGAGTGGTTCTTGTGGGAGAACAACTCCATTTGGCTCACTAACTTCACACACCATCAGGCTTCCAAGCAGCTCTCAAGGAAACTCAGTTTTCACACTCTATGCTTAGTGCCCTTTGAGTGCATAGGACTGAAATGAAGCTTGGTGAGCATCCCACACAAACGAATGCTCCACATGCGGGTTTCACATGCCACCAACTCCACATTCACAGGCAACTTCAGCGCCACAGCCATTTTCAGATAGCACTCAATGCAAAGGCTCTAGACGCAAATATTGGTGTGAGAGCTAATTCAATCGAGGAAACACTGCATGTTGGTGAAGGGCATATTGAACAAGGATCAGCCGAGTGGTTCTTGTGGGAGAACAACTCCATTTGGCTCACTAACTTCACACACCATCAGGCTTCCAAGCAGCTCTCAAGGAAACTCAGTTTTCACAGTCTATGCTTAGTGCCCTTTGAGTGCATTATCTAGGAATGAACCTGGTAGAGCATCCCACACAAACGAATGCTCCACATGCGGGTTTCACATGCCACCAACTCCACATTCACAGGCAACTTCAGCGCCACAGCCGTTTTCAGATAGCCCTCAATGCAAAGGCTCTAGACGCAAATATTGGTGTGAGAGCTAATTCAATCAAGGAAACACTGCATGCTGGTGAAGGGCATATTGAACAAGGATCAGCCGAGTGGTTCTTGTGGGAGAACAACTCCATTTGGCTCACTAACTTCACACACCATCAGGCTTCCAAGCAGCTCTCAAGGAAACTCAGTTTTCACACTCTATGCTTAGTGCCCTTTGGGTGCCTAGGACTGAAATGAAGCTTGGTGAGTATCCCACACAAACGAATGCTCCACATGCGGGTTTCACATGCCACCAACTCCACATTCTCAGGCAACTTCAGCGCCACAGCCGTTTTCAGATAGCCCTCAATGCAAAGGCTCTAGACGCAAATATTGGTGTGAGAACTAATTCAATCAAGGAAACACTGCATGTTGGTGAAGGGCATATTGAAGAAGGATCAGCCGAGTGGTTCTTGTGGGAGAACAACTCCATTTGGCTCATTAATTTCACACACCATCAGGCTTCCAAGCAGCTCTCAAGGAAACTCAGTTTTCACACTCTATGCTTAGTGCCCTTTGAGTGCATAGGACTGAAATGAAGCTTGGTGAGCATCCCACACAAACGAATGCTCCACATGCGGGTTTCACATGCCACCAACTCCACATTCACAGGCAACTTTAGCGCCACAGCCATTTTCAGATAGCACTCAATGCAAAGGCTCTAGACGCAAATATTGGTGTGAGAGCTAATTCAATCAAGGAAACACTGCATGTTGGTGAAGGGCATATTGAACAAGGATCAGCCGAGTGGTTCTTGTGGGAGAACAACTCCATTTGGCTCACTAACTTCACACACCATCAGGCTTCCAAGCAGCTCTCAAGGAAACTCAGTTTTCACACTCTATGCTTAGTGCCCTTTGAGTGCATTATCTAGGAATGAACCTGGTAGAGCATCCCACACAAACGAATGCTCCACATGCGGGTTTCACATGCCACCAACTCCACATTCTCAGGCAACTTCAGCGCCACAGCCGTTTTCAGATAGCCCTCAATGCAAAGGCTCTAGACGCAAATATTGGTGTGAGAGCTAATTCAATCGAGGAAACACTGCATGTTGGTGAAGGGCATATTGAACAAGGATCAGCCGAGTGGTTCTTGTGGGAGAACAACTCCATTTGGCTCACTAATTTCACACACCATCAGGCTTCCAAGCAGCTCTCAAGGAAACTCAGTTTTCACACTCTATGCTTAGTGCCCTTTGAGTGCATTATCTAGGAATGAACCTGGTAGAGCATCCCACACAAACGAATGCTCCACATGCGGGTTTCACATGCCACCAACTCCACATTCACAGGCAACTTCAGCGCCACAGCCGTTTTCAGATAGCCCTCAATGCAAAGGCTCTAGACGCAAATATTGGTGTGAGAGCTAATTCAATCAAGGAAACACTGCATGCTGGTGAAGGGCATATTGAAAAAGGATCAGCCGAGTGGTTCTTGTGGGAGAACAACTCCATTTGGCTCACTAACTTCACACACCATCAGGCTTCCAAGCAGCTCTCAAGGAAACTCAGTTTTCACACTCTATGCTTAGTGCTCTTTGAGTGCATTATCTAGGAATGAACCTGGTAGAGCATCCCACACAAACGAATGCTCCACATGCGGGTTTCACATGCCACCAACTCCACATTCACAGGCAACTTCAGCGCCACAGCCGTTTTCAGATAGCCCTCAATGCAAAGGCTCTAGACGCAAATATTGGTGTGAGAGTTAATTCAATCGAGGAAACACTGCATGTTGGTGAAGAGCATATTGAACAAGGATCAGCCGAGTGGTTCTTGTGGGAGAACAACTCCATTTGGCTCACTAATTTCACACACCATCAGGCTTCCAAGCAGCTCTCAAGGAAACTCAGTTTTCACACTCTATGCTTAGTGCCCTTTGAGTGCATTATCTAGGAATGAACCTGGTAGAGCATCCCACACAAACGAATGCTCCACATGCGGGTTTCACATGCCACCAACTCCACATTCACAGGCAACTTCAGCGCCACAGCCGTTTTCAGATAGCCCTCAATGCAAAGGCTCTAGACGCAAATATTGGTGTGAGAGCTAATTCAATCAAGGAAACACTGCATGCTGTTGAAGGGCATATTGAAAAAGGATCAGCCGAGTGGTTCTTGTGGGAGAACAACTCCATTTGGCTCACTAACTTCACACACCATCAAGCTTCCAAGCAGCTCTCAAGGAAACTCAGTTTTCACACTCTATGCTTAGTGCCCTTTGAGTGCCTAGGACTGAAATGAAGCTTGGTGAGCATCCCACACAAACGAATGCTCCACATGCGGGTTTCACATGCCACCAACTCCGCATTCTCAGGCAACTTCAGCGCCACAGCCGTTTTCAGATAGCCCTCAATGCAAAGGCTCTAGACGCAAATATTGGTGTGAGAGCTAATTCAATCAAGGAAACACTGCATGTTGGTGAAGGGCACATTGAAGAAGGATCAGCCGAGTGGTTCTTGTGGGAGAACAACTCCATTTGGCTCATTAATTTCACACACCATCAGGCTTCCAAGCAGCTCTCAAGGAAACTCAGTTTTCACACTCTATGCTTAGTGCCCTTTGAGTGCATAGGACTGAAATGAAGCTTGGTGAGCATCCCACACAAACGAATGCTCCACATGCGGGTTTCACATGCCACCAACTCCACATTCACAGGCAACTTCAGCGCCACAGCCGTTTTCAGATAGCCCTCAATGCAAAGGCTCTAGACGCAAATATTGGTGTGAGAGCTGATTCAATCAAGGAAACACTGCATGTTGGTGAAGGGCATATTGAAGAAGGATCAGCCGAGTGGTTCTTGTGGGAGAACAACTCCATTTGGCTCACTAACTTCACACACCATCAGGCTTCCAAGCAGCTCTCAAGGAAACTCAGTTTTCACACTCTATGCTTAGTGCCCTTTGAGTGCATAGGACTGAAATGAAGCTTGGTGAGCATCCCACACAAACGAATGCTCCACATGCGGGTTTCACATGCCACCAACTCCACATTCACAGGCAACTTCAGCGCCACAGCCATTTTCAGATAGCCCTCAATGCAAAGGCTCTAGACGCAAATATTGGTGTGAGAGCTAATTCAATCAAGGAAACACTGCATGTTGGTGAAGGGCATATGAAGAAGGATCAGCCGAGTGGTTCTTGTGGGAGAACAACTCCATTTGGCTCACTAACTTCACACACCATCAGGCTTCCAAGCAGCTCTCAAGGAAACTCAGTTTTCACACTCTATGCTTAGTGCCCTTTGAGTGCATTATCTAGGAATGAACCTGGTAGAGCATCCCACACAAACGAATGCTCCACATGCGGGTTTCACATGCCACCAACTCCACATTCACAGGCAACTTCAGCGCCACAGCCGTTTTCAGATAGCCCTCAATGCAAAGGCTCTAGACGCAAATATTGGTGTGAGAGCTAATTCAATCAAGGAAACACTGCATGTTGGTGAAGGGCATATTGAAGAAGGATCAGCCGAGTGGTTCTTGTGGGAGAACAACTCCATTTGGCTCACTAACTTCACACACCATCAGGCTTCCAAGCAGCTCTCAAGGAAACTCAGTTTTCACACTCTATGCTTAGTGCCCTTTGAGTGCATTATCTAGGAATGAACCTGGTAGAGCATCCCACACAAACGAATGCTCCACATGCGGGTTTCACATGGGACCAAGTCCACATTCACAGGCAACTTCAGCGCCACAGCCGTTTTCAGATAGCCCTCAATGCAAAGGCTCTAGACGCAAATATTGGTGTGAGAGCTAATTCAATCAAGGAAACACTGCATGCTGGTGAAGGGCATATTGAAAAAGGATCAGCCGAGTGGTTCTTGTGGGAGAACAACTCCATTTGGCTCACTAACTTCACACACCATCAGGCTTCCAAGCAGCTCTCAAGGAAACTCAGTTTTCACACTCTATGCTTAGTGCCCTTTGAGTGCCTAGGACTGAAATGAAGCTTGGTGAGCATCCCACACAAACGAATGCTCCACATGCGGGTTTCACATGCCACCAACTCCGCATTCTCAGGCAACTTCAGCGCCACAGCCGTTTTCAGATAGCCCTCAATGCAAAGGCTCTAGACGCAAATATTGGTGTGAGAGCTAATTCAATCAAGGAAACACTGCATGTTGGTGAAGGGCACATTGAAGAAGGATCAGCCGAGTGGTTCTTGTGGGAGAACAACTCCATTTGGCTCATTAATTTCACACACCATCAGGCTTCCAAGCAGCTCTCAAGGAAACTCAGTTTTCACACTCTATGCTTAGTGCCCTTTGAGTGCATAGGACTGAAATGAAGCTTGGTGAGCATCCCACACAAACGAATGCTCCACATGCGGGTTTCACATGCCACCAACTCCACATTCACAGGCAACTTCAGCGCCACAGCCGTTTTCAGATAGCCCTCAATGCAAAGGCTCTAGACGCAAATATTGGTGTGAGAGCTGATTCAATCAAGGAAACACTGCATGTTGGTGAAGGGCATATGAAGAAGGATCAGCCGAGTGGTTCTTGTGGGAGAACAACTCCATTTGGCTCACTAACTTCACACACCATCAGGCTTCCAAGCAGCTCTCAAGGAAACTCAGTTTTCACACTCTATGCTTAGTGCCCTTTGAGTGCATAGGACTGAAATGAAGCTTGGTGAGCATCCCACACAAACGAATGCTCCACATGCGGGTTTCACATGCCACCAACTCCACATTCACAGGCAACTTCAGCGCCACAGCCGTTTTCAGATAGCCCTCAATGCAAAGGCTCTAGACGCAAATATTGGTGTGAGAGCTAATTCAATCAAGGAAACACTGCATGTTGGTGAAGGGCATATGAAGAAGGATCAGCCGAGTGGTTCTTGTGGGAGAACAACTCCATTTGGCTCACTAACTTCACACACCATCAGGCTTCCAAGCAGCTCTCAAGGAAACTCAGTTTTCACACTCTATGCTTAGTGCCCTTTGAGTGCATTATCTAGGAATGAACCTGGTAGAGCATCCCACACAAACGAATGCTCCACATGCGGGTTTCACATGCCACCAACTCCACATTCACAGGCAACTTCAGCGCCACAGCCGTTTTCAGATAGCCCTCAATGCAAAGGCTCTAGACGCAAATATTGGTGTGAGAGCTAATTCAATCAAGGAAACACTGCATGTTGGTGAAGGGCATGTTGAAGAAGCATCAGCCGAGTGGTTCTTGTGAAAGAACAACTCCATTTGGCTCACTAACTTCACACACCATCAAGCTTCCAAGCAGCTCTCAAGGAAACTCAGTTTTCACACTCTATGCTTAGTGCCCTTTGAGTGCATTATCTAGGAATGAACCTGGTAGAGCATCCCACACAAACGAATGCTCCACATGCGGGTTTCACATGCCACCAACTCCACATTCACAGGCAACTTCAGCGCCACAGCCGTTTTCAGATAGCCCTCAATGCAAAGGCTCTAGACGCAAATATTGGTGTGAGAGCTAATTCAATCAAGGAAACACTGCATGTTGGTGAAGGGCATATTGAAGAAGGATCAGCCGAGTGGTTCTTGTGGGAGAACAACTCCATTTGGCTCACTAACTTCACACACCATCAGGCTTACAAGCAGCTCTCAAGGAAACTCAGTTTTCACACTCTATGCTTAGTGCCCTTTGAGTGCATTATCTAGGAATGAACCTGGTAGAGCATCCCACACAAACGAATGCTCCACATGCGGGTTTCACATGCCACCAACTCCACATTCACAGGCAACTTCAGCGCCACAGCCGTTTTCAGATAGCCCTCAATGCAAAGGCTCTAGACGCAAATATTGGTGTGAGAGCTAATTCAATCAAGGAAACACTGCATGTTGGTGAAGGGCATATGAAGAAGGATCAGCCGAGTGGTTCTTGTGGGAGAACAACTCCATTTGGCTCACTAACTTCACACACCATCAGGCTTCCAAGCAGCTCTCAAGGAAACTCAGTTTTCACACTCTATGCTTAGTGCCCTTTGAGTGCATTATCTAGGAATGAACCTGGCAGAGCATCCCACACAAACGAATGCTCCACATGCGGGTTTCACATGCCACCAACTCCACATTCACAGGCAACTTCAGCGCCACAGCCATTTTCAGATAGCCCTCAATGCAAAGGCTCTAGACGCAAATATTGGTGTGAGAGCTAATTCAATTAAGGAAACACTGCATGTTGGTGAAGGGCATGTTGAAGAAGGATCAGCCGAGTGGTTCTTGTGGGAGAACAACTCCATTTGGCTCACTAACTTCACACACCATCAAGCTTCCAAGCAGCTCTCAAGGAAACTCAGGTTTCACACTCTATGCTTAGTGCCCTTTGAGTGCATAGGACTGAAATGAAGCTTGGTGAGCATCCCACACAAACGAATGCTCCACATGCGGGTTTCACATGCCACCAACTCCACATTCACAGGCAACTTCAGCGCCACAGCCGTTTTCAGATAGCCCTCAATGCAAAGGCTCTAGACGCAAATATTGGTGTGAGAGCTAATTCAATCAAGGAAACACTGCATGTTGGTGAAGGGCATATGAAGAAGGATCAGCCGAGTGGTTCTTGTGGGAGAACAACTCCATTTGGCTCACTAACTTCACACACCATCAGGCTTCCAAGCAGCTCTCAAGGAAACTCAGTTTTCACACTCTATGCTTAGTGCCCCTTGAGTGCATTATCTAGGAATGAACCTGGTAGAGCATCCCACACAAACGAATGCTCCACATGCGGGTTTCACATGCCACCAACTCCACATTCACAGGCAACTTCAGCGGCTACAGCCGTTTTCAGATAGCCCTCAATGCAAAGGCTCTAGACGCAAATATTGGTGTGAGAGCTAATTCAATCAAGGAAACACTGCATGTTGGTGAAGGGCATGTTGAAGAAGGATCAGCCGAGTGGTTCTTGTGGGAGAACAACTCCATTTGGCTCACTAACTTCACACACCATCAAGCTTCCAAGCAGCTCTCAAGGAAACTCAGTTTTCACACTCTATGCTTAGTGCCCTTTGAGTGCATAGGACTGAAATGAAGCTTGGTGAGCATCCCACACAAACGAATGCTCCACATGCGGGTTTCACATGCCACCAACTCCACATTCTCAGGCAACTTCAGCGCCACAGCCGTTTTCAGATAGCCCTCAATGCAAAGGCTCTAGACGCAAATATTGGTGTGAGAGCTAATTCAATCAAGGAAACACTGCATGTTGGTGAAGGGCATATGAAGAAGGATCAGCCGAGTGGTTCTTGTGGGAGAACAACTCCATTTGGCTCACTAACTTCACACACCATCAGGCTTCCAAGCAGCTCTCAAGGAAACTCAGTTTTCACACTCTATGCTTAGTGCCCCTTGAGTGCATTATCTAGGAATGAACCTGGTAGAGCATCCCACACAAACGAATGCTCCACATGCGGGTTTCACATGCCACCAACTCCACATTCACAGGCAACTTCAGCGGCTACAGCCGTTTTCAGATAGCCCTCAATGCAAAGGCTCTAGACGCAAATATTGGTGTGAGAGCTAATTCAATCAAGGAAACACTGCATGTTGGTGAAGGGCATGTTGAAGAAGGATCAGCCGAGTGGTTCTTGTGGGAGAACAACTCCATTTGGCTCACTAACTTCACACACCATCAAGCTTCCAAGCAGCTCTCAAGGAAACTCAGTTTTCACACTCTATGCTTAGTGCCCTTTGAGTGCATAGGACTGAAATGAAGCTTGGTGAGCATCCCACACAAACGAATGCTCCACATGCGGGTTTCACATGCCACCAACTCCACATTCTCAGGCAACTTCAGCGCCACAGCCGTTTTCAGATAGCCCTCAATGCAAAGGCTCTAGACGCAAATATTGGTGTGAGAGCTAATTCAATCAAGGAAACACTGCATGTTGGTGAAGGGCATATGAAGAAGGATCAGCCGAGTGGTTCTTGTGGGAGAACAACTCCATTTGGCTCACTAACTTCACACACCATCAGGCTTCCAAGCAGCTCTCAAGGAAACTCAGTTTTCACACTCTATGCTTAGTGCCCCTTGAGTGCATTATCTAGGAATGAACCTGGTAGAGCATCCCACACAAACGAATGCTCCACATGCGGGTTTCACATGCCACCAACTCCACATTCACAGGCAACTTCAGCGGCTACAGCCGTTTTCAGATAGCCCTCAATGCAAAGGCTCTAGACGCAAATATTGGTGTGAGAGCTAATTCAATCAAGGAAACACTGCATGTTGGTGAAGGGCATGTTGAAGAAGGATCAGCCGAGTGGTTCTTGTGGGAGAACAACTCCATTTGGCTCACTAACTTCACACACCATCAAGCTTCCAAGCAGCTCTCAAGGAAACTCAGTTTTCACACTCTATGCTTAGTGCCCTTTGAGTGCATAGGACTGAAATGAAGCTTGGTGAGCATCCCACACAAACGAATGCTCCACATGCGGGTTTCACATGCCACCAACTCCACATTCTCAGGCAACTTCAGCGCCACAGCCGTTTTCAGATAGCCCTCAATGCAAAGGCTCTAGACGCAAATATTGGTGTGAGAGCTAATTCAATCAAGGAAACACTGCATGTTGGTGAAGGGCATATGAAGAAGGATCAGCCGAGTGGTTCTTGTGGGAGAACAACTCCATTTGGCTCACTAACTTCACACACCATCAGGCTTCCAAGCAGCTCTCAAGGAAACTCAGTTTTCACACTCTATGCTTAGTGCCCTTTGAGTGCATAGGACTGAAATGAAGCTTAGAGAGCATCCCACACAAACGAATGCTCCACATGCGGGTTTCACATGCCACCAACTCCACATTCACAGGCAACTTCAGCGCCACAGCCGTTTTCAGATAGCCCTCAATGCAAAGGCTCTAGACGCAAATATTGGTGTGAGAGCTAATTCAATCAAGGAAACACTGCATGTTGGTGAAGGGCATATTGAAGAAGGATCAGCCGAGTGGTTCTTGTGGGAGAACAACTCCATTTGACTCACTAACTTCACACACCTTCAGGCTTCCAAGCAGCTCTCAAGGAAACTCAGTTTTCACACTCTATGCTTAGTGCCCTTTGAGTGCATTATCTAGGAATGAACCTGGTAGAGCATCCCACACAAACGAATGCTCCACATGCGGGTTTCACATGCCACCAACTCCACATTCACAGGCAACTTCAGCGCCACAGCCGTTTTCAGATAGCCCTCAATGCAAAGGCTCTAGACGCAAATATTGGTGTGAGAGCTAATTCAATCAAGGAAACACTGCATGTTGGTGAAGGGCATGTTGAAGAAGGATCAGCCGAGTGGTTCTTGTGGCAGAACAACTCCATTTGGCTCACTAACGTCACACACCATCAAGCTTCCAAGCAGCTCTCAAGGAAACTCAGTTTTCACACTCTATGCTTAGTGCCCTTTGAGTGCATGGGACTGAAATGAAGCTTGGTGAGCATCCCACACAAACGAATGCTCCACATGCGGGTTTCACATGCCACCAACTCCACATTCACAGGCAACTTCAGCGCCACAGCCGTTTTCAGATAGCCCTCAATGCAAAGGCTCTAGACGCAAATATTGGTGTGAGAGCTAATTCAATCAAGGAAACACTGCATGTTGGTGAAGGGCATGTTGAAGAAGGATCAGCCGAGTGGTTCTTGTGGGAGAACAACTCCATTTGGCTCACTAACTTCACACACCATCAAGCTTCCAAGCAGCTCTCAAGGAAACTCAGTTTTCACACTCTATGCTTAGTGCCCTTTGAGTGCATAGGACTGAAATGAAGCTTGGTGAGCATCCCACACAAACGAATGCTCCACATGCGGGTTTCACATGCCACCAACTCCACATTCACAGGCAACTTCAGCGCCACAGCCGTTTTCAGATAGCCCTCAATGCAAAGGCTCTAGACGCAAATATTGGTGTGAGAGCTAATTCAATCAAGGAAACACTGCATGTTGGTGAAGGGCATATGAAGAAGGATCAGCCGAGTGGTTCTTGTGGGAGAACAACTCCATTTGGCTCACTAACTTCACACACCATCAGGCTTCCAAGCAGCTCTCAAGGAAACTCAGTTTTCACACTCTATGCTTAGTGCCCTTTGAGTGCATAGGACTGAAATGAAGCTTGGTGAGCATCCCACACAAACGAATGCTCCACATGCGGGTTTCACATGCCACCAACTCCACATTCACAGGCAACTTCAGCGCCACAGCCGTTTTCAGATAGCCCTCAATGCAAAGGCTCTAGACGCAAATATTGGTGTGAGAGCTAATTCAATCAAGGAAACACTGCATGTTGGTGAAGGGCATATGAAGAAGGATCAGCCGAGTGGTTCTTGTGGGAGAACAACTCCATTTGACTCACTAACTTCACACACCTTCAGGCTTCCAAGCAGCTCTCAAGGAAACTCAGTTTTCACACTCTATGCTTAGTGCCCTTTGAGTGCATTATCTAGGAATGAACCTGGTAGAGCATCCCACACAAACGAATGCTCCACATGCGGGTTTCACATGCCACCAAATCCACATTCACAGGCAACTTCAGCGCCACAGCCGTTTTCAGATAGCCCTCAATGCAAAGGCTCTAGACGCAAATATTGGTGTGAGAGCTAATTCAATCAAGGAAACACTGCATGTTGGTGAAGGGCATATGAAGAAGGATCAGCCGAGTGGTTCTTGTGGGAGAACAACTCCATTTGGCTCACTAACGTCACACACCATCAAGCTTCCAAGCAGCTCTCAAGGAAACTCAGTGTTCACACTCTATGCTTAGTGCCCTTTGAGTGCATAGGACTGAAATGAAGCTTGGTGAGCATCCCACACAAACGAATGCTCCACATGCGGGTTTCACATGCCACCAACTCCACATTCACAGGCAACTTCAGCGAAACAGCCGTTTTCAGATAGCCCTCAATGCAAAGGCTCTAGACGCAAATATTGGTGTGAGAGCTAATTCAATCAAGGAAACACTGCATGTTGGTGAAGGGCATGTTGAAGAAGGATCAGCCGATTGGTTCTTGTGGGAGAACAACTCCATTTGGCTCACTAACTTCAAACACCATCAAGCTTCCAAGCAGCTCTCAAGGAAACTCAGTTTTCACACTCTATGCTTAGTGCCCTTTGAGTGCATAGGACTGAAATGAAGCTTGGTGAGCATCCCACACAAACGAATGCTCCACATGCGGGTTTCACATGCCACCAACTCCACATTCACAGGCAACTTCAGCGCCACAGCCGTTTTCAGATAGCCCTCAATGCAAAGGCTCTAGACGCAAATATTGGTGTGAGAGCTAATTCAATCAAGGAAACACTGCATGTTGGTGAAGGACATATGAAGAAGGATCAGCCGAGTGGTTCTTGTGGGAGAACAACTCCATTTGGCTCACTAACTTCACACACCATCAGGCTTCCAAGCAGCTCTCAAGGAAACTCAGTTTTCACACTCTATGCTTAGTGCCCTTTGAGTGCCTAGGACTGAAATGAAGCTTGGTGAGCATCCCACACAAACGAATGCTCCACATGCGGGTTTCACATGCCACCAACTCCACATTCACAGGCAACTTCAGCGCCACAGCCGTTTTTAGATAGCCCTCAATGCAAAGGCTCTAGATGCAAATATTGGTGTGAGAGCTAATTCAATCAAGGAAACACTGCATGTTGGTGAAGGGCATATGAAGAAGGATCAGCCGAGTGGTTCTTGTGGGAGAACAACTCCATTTGGCTCACTAACTTCACACACCATCAGGCTTCAAAGCAGCTCTCAAGGAAACTCAGTTTTCACACTCTATGCTTAGTGCCCTTTGAGTGCATTATCTAGGAATGAACCTGGTAGAGCATCCCACACAAACGAATGCTCCACATGCGGGTTTCACATGCCACCAACTCCACATTCACAGGCAACTTCAGCGCCACAGCCGTTTTCAGATAGCCCTCAATGCAAAGGCTCTAGACGCAAATATTGGTGTGAGAGCTGATTCAATCAAGGAAACACTGCATGTTGGTGAAGGGCATATTGAAGAAGGATCAGCCGAGTGGTTCTTGTGGGAGAACAACTCCATTTGGCTCACTAACTTCACACACCATCAGGCTTCCAAGCAGCTCTCAAGGAAACTCAGTTTTCACACTCTATGCTTAGTGCCCTTTGAGTGCATTATCTAGGAATGAACCTGGTAGAGCATCCCACACAAACGAATGCTCCACATGCGGGTTTCACATGCCCCCAACTCCACATTCACAGGCAACTTCAGCGCCACAGCCGTTTTCAGATAGCCCTCAATGCAAAGGCTCTAGACGCAAATATTGGTGTGAGAGCTAATTCAATCAAGGAAACACTGCATGCTGGTGAAGGGCATATTGAAGAAGGATCAGCCGAGTGGTTCTTGTGGGAGAACAACTCCATTTGGCTCACTAACTTCACACACCATCAGGCTTCCAAGCAGCTCTCAAGGAAACTCAGTTTTCACACTCTATGCTTAGTGCCCTTTGAAAGCATTACCTAGGAATGAACCTGGTAGAGCATCCCACACAAACGAATGCTCCACATGCGGGTTTCACATGCCACCAACTCCACATTTTCAGGCAACTTCAGCGCCATAGCCGTTTTCAGATAGCCCTCAATGCAAAGGCTCTAGACGCAAATATTGGTGTGAGAGCTAATTCAATCAAGGAAACACTGCATGTTGGTGAAGGGCATATGAAGAAGGATCAGCCGAGTGGTTCTTGTGGGAGAAAAACTCCATTTGGCTCACTAACTTCACACACCATCAGGCTTCCAAGCAGCTCTCAAGGAAACTCAGTTTTCACACTCTATGCTTAGTGCCCTTTGAGTGCATAGGACTGAAATGAAGCTTGGTGAGCATCCCACACAAACGAATGCTCCACATGCGGGTTTCACATGCCACCAACTCCACATTCACAGGCAACTTCAGCGCCACAGCCGTTTTCAGATAGCACTCAATGCAAAGGCTCTAGACGCAAATATTGGTGTGAGAGCTAATTCAATCAAGGAAACACTGCATGTTGGTGAAGGGCATATGAAGAAGGATCAGCCGAGTGGTTCTTGTGGGAGAACAACTCCATTTGACTCACTAACTTCACACACCTTCAGGCTTCCAAGCAGCTCTCAAGGAAACTCAGTTTTCACACTCTATGCTTAGTGCCCTTTGAGTGCATTATCTAGGAATGAACCTGGTAGAGCATCCCACACAAACGAATGCTCCACATGCGGGTTTCACATGCCACCAACTCCACATTCACAGGCAACTTCAGCGCCACAGCCGTTTTCAGATAGCCCTCAATGCAAAGGCTCTAGACGCAAATATTGGTGTGAGAGCTAATTCAATCAAGGAAACACTGCATATTGGTGAAGGGCATGTTGAAGAAGGATCAGCCGAGTGGTTCTTGTGGGAGAACAACTCCATTTGGCTCACTAACTTCACACACCATCAAGCTTCCAAGCAGCTCTCAAGGAAACTCAGTTTTCACACTCTATGCTTAGTGCCCTTTGAGTGCATAGTACAGAAATGAAGCTTGGTGAGCATCCCACACAAACGAATGCTCCACATGCGGGTTTCACATGCCACCAACTCCACATTCACAGGCAACTTCAGCGCCACAGCCGTTTTCAGATAGCCCTCAATGCAAAGGCTCTAGACGGAAATATTGGTGTGAGAGCTAATTCAATCAAGGAAACACTGCATGTTGGTGAAGGGCATGTTGAAGAAGGATCAGCCGAGTGGTTCTTGTGGGAGAACAACTCCATTTGGCTCACTAACTTCACACACCATCAAGCTTCCAAGCAGCTCTCAAGGAAACTCAGTTTTCACACTCTATGCTTAGTGCCCTTTGAGTGCATTATCTAGGAATGAACCTGGTAGAGCATCCCACACAAACGAATGCTCCACATGCGGGTTTCACATGCCACCAACTCCACATTCACAGGCAACTTCAGCGCCACAGCCGTTTTCAGATAGCCCTCAATGCAAAGGCTCTAGACGCAAATATTGGTGTGAGAGCTAATTCAATCAAGGAAACACTGCATGTTGGTGAAGGGCATGTTGAAGAAGGATCAGCCGATTGGTTCTTGTGGGAGAACAACTCCATTTGGCTCACTAACTTCAAACACCATCAAGCTTCCAAGCAGCTCTCAAGGAAACTCAGTTTTCACACTCTATGCTTAGTGCCCTTTGAGTGCATAGGACTGAAATGAAGCTTGGTGAGCATCCCACACAAACGAATGCTCCACATGCGGGTTTCACATGCCACCAACTCCACATTCACAGGCAACTTCAGCGCCACAGCCGTTTTCAGATAGCCCTCAATGCAAAGGCTCTAGACGCAAATATTGGTGTGAGAGCTAATTCAATCAAGGAAACACTGCATGTTGGTGAAGGACATATGAAGAAGGATCAGCCGAGTGGTTCTTGTGGGAGAACAACTCCATTTGGCTCACTAACTTCAAACACCATCAAGCTTCCAAGCAGCTCTCAAGGAAACTCAGTTTTCACACTCTATGCTTAGTGCCCTTTGAGTGCATAGGACTGAAATGAAGCTTGGTGAGCATCCCACACAAACGAATGCTCCACATGCGGGTTTCACATGCCACCAACTCCACATTCACAGGCAACTTCAGCGCCACAGCCGTTTTCAGATAGCCCTCAATGCAAAGGCTCTAGACGCAAATATTGGTGTGAGAGCTAATTCAATCAAGGAAACACTGCATGTTGGTGAAGGACATATGAAGAAGGATCAGCCGAGTGGTTCTTGTGGGAGAACAACTCCATTTGGCTCACTAACTTCACACACCATCAGGCTTCCAAGCAGCTCTCAAGGAAACTCAGTTTTCACACTCTATGCTTAGTGCCCTTTGAGTGCATAGGACTGAAATGAAGCTTGGTGAGCATCCCACACAAACGAATGCTCCACATGCGGGTTTCACATGCCACCAACTCCACATTCACAGGCAACTTCAGCGCCACAGCCGTTTTTAGATAGCCCTCAATGCAAAGGCTCTAGATGCAAATATTGGTGTGAGAGCTAATTCAATCAAGGAAACACTGCATGTTGGTGAAGGGCATATGAAGAAGGATCAGCCGAGTGGTTCTTGTGGGAGAACAACTCCATTTGGCTCACTAACTTCACACACCATCAGGCTTCAAAGCAGCTCTCAAGGAAACTCAGTTTTCACACTCTATGCTTAGTGCCCTTTGAGTGCATTATCTAGGAATGAACCTGGTAGAGCATCCCACACAAACGAATGCTCCACATGCGGGTTTCACATGCCACCAACTCCACATTCACAGGCAACTTCAGCGCCACAGCCGTTTTCAGATAGCCCTCAATGCAAAGGCTCTAGACGCAAATATTGGTGTGAGAGCTAATTCAATCAAGGAAACACTGCATGTTGGTGAAGGGCATATTGAAGAAGGATCAGCCGAGTGGTTCTTGTGGGAGAACAACTCCATTTGGCTCACTAACTTCACACACCATCAGGCTTCCAAGCAGCTCTCAAGGAAACTCAGTTTTCACACTCTATGCTTAGTGCCCTTTGAGTGCATTATCTAGGAATGAACCTGGTAGAGCATCCCACACAAACGAATGCTCCACATGCGGGTTTCACATGCCACCAACTCCACATTCACAGGCAACTTCAGCGCCACAGCCGTTTTCAGATAGCCCTCAATGCAAAGGCTCTAGACGCAAATATTGGTGTGAGAGCTGATTCAATCAAGGAAACACTGCATGTTGGTGAAGGGCATATTGAAGAAGGATCAGCCGAGTGGTTCTTGTGGGAGAACAACTCCATTTGGCTCACTAACTTCACACACCATCAGGCTTCCAAGCAGCTCTCAAGGAAACTCAGTTTTCACACTCTATGCTTAGTGCCCTTTGAGTGCATTATCTAGGAATGAACCTGGTAGAGCATCCCACACAAATGAATGCTACCCATGCGGGTTTCACATGCCCCCAACTCCACATTCACAGGCAACTTCAGCGCCACAGCCGTTTTCAGATAGCCCTCAATGCAAAGGCTCTAGACGCAAATATTGGTGTGAGAGCTAATTCAATCAAGGAAACACTGCATGCTGGTGAAGGGCATATTGAAGAAGGATCAGCCGAGTGGTTCTTGTGGGAGAACAACTCCATTTGGCTCACTAACTTCACACACCATCAGGCTTCCAAGCAGCTCTCAAGGAAACTCAGTTTTCACACTCTATGCTTAGTGCCCTTTGAAAGCATTACCTAGGAATGAACCTGGTAGAGCATCCCACACAAACGAATGCTCCACATGCGGGTTTCACATGCCACCAACTCCACATTTTCAGGCAACTTCAGCGCCACAGCCGTTTTCAGATAGCCCTCAATGCAAAGGCTCTAGACGCAAATATTGGTGTGAGAGCTAATTCAATCAAGGAAACACTGCATGTTGGTGAAGGGCATATGAAGAAGGATCAGCCGAGTGGTTCTTGTGGGAGAACAACTCCATTTGGCTCACTAACTTCACACACCATCAGGCTTCCAAGCAGCTCTCAAGGAAACTCAGTTTTCACACTCTATGCTTAGTGCCCTTTGAGTGCATAGGACTGAAATGAAGCTTAGTGAGCATCCCACACAAACGAATGCTCCACATGCGGGTTTCACATGCCACCAACTCCACATTCACAGGCAACTTCAGCGCCACAGCCGTTTTCAGATAGCACTCAATGCAAAGGCTCTAGACGCAAATATTGGTGTGAGAGCTAATTCAATCAAGGAAACACTGCATGTTGGTGAAGGGCATATGAAGAAGGATCAGCCGAGTGGTTCTTGTGGGAGAACAACTCCATTTGACTCACTAACTTCACACACCTTCAGGCTTCCAAGCAGCTCTCAAGGAAACTCAGTTTTCACACTCTATGCTTAGTGCCCTTTGAGTGCATTATCTAGGAATGAACCTGGTAGAGCATCCCACACAAACGAATGCTCCACATGCGGGTTTCACATGCCACCAACTCCACATTCACAGGCAACTTCAGCGCCACAGCCGTTTTCAGATAGCCCTCAATGCAAAGACTCTAGACGCAAATATTGGTGTGAGAGCTAATTCAATCAAGGAAACACTGCATGTTGGTGAAGGGCATGTTGAAGAAGGATCAGCCGAGTGGTTCTTGTGGGAGAACAACTCCATTTGGCTCACTAACGTCACACACCATCAAGCTTCCAAGCAGCTCTCAAGGAAACTCAGTTTTCACACTCTATGCTTAGTGCCCTTTGAGTGCATAGGACTGAAATGAAGCTTGGTGAGCATCCCACACAAACGAATGCTCCACATGCGGGTTTCACATGCCACCAACTCCACATTCACAGGCAACTTCAGCGCCACAGCCGTTTTCAGATAGCCCTCAATGCAAAGGCTCTAGACGGAAATATTGGTGTGAGAGCTAATTCAATCAAGGAAACACTGCATGTTGGTGAAGGGCATGTTGAAGAAGGATCAGCCGAGTGGTTCTTGTGGGAGAACAACTCCATTTGGCTCACTAACTACACACCATCAAGCTTCCAAGCAGCTCTCAAGGAAACTCAGTTTTCACAGTCTATGCTTAGTGCCCTTTGAGTGCATTATCTAGGAATGAACCTGGTAGAGCATCCCACACAAACGAATGCTCCACATGCGGGTTTCACATGCCACCAACTCCACATTCACAGGCAACTTCAGCGCCACAGCCGTTTTCAGATAGCCCTCAATGCAAAGGCTCTAGAGGCAAATATTGGTGTGAGAGCTAATTCAATCAAGGAAACACTGCATGTTGGTGAAGGGCATATGAAGAAGGATCAGCCGAGTGGTTCTTGTGGGAGAACAACTCCATTTGGCTCACTAACTTCACACACCATCAGGCTTCCAAGCAGCTCTCAAGGAAACTCAGTTTTCACACTCTATGCTTAGTGCCCTTTGAGTGCATAGGACTGAAATGAAGCTTGGTGAGCATCCCACACAAACGAATGCTCCACATGCGGGTTTCACATGCCACCAACTCCACATTCACAGGCAACTTCAGCGCCACAGCCGTTTTCAGATAGCCCTCAATGCAAAGGCTCTAGACGCAAATATTGGTGTGAGAGCTAATTCAATCAAGGAAACACTGCATGTTGGTGAAGGGCATATTGAAGAAGGATCAGCCGAGTGGTTCTTGTGGGAGAACAACTCCATTTGGCTCACTAACTTCACACACCTTCAGGCTTCCAAGCAGCTCTCAAGGAAACTCAGTTTTCACACTCTATGCTTAGTGCCCTTTGAGTGCATTATCTAGGAATGAACCTGGTAGAGCATCCCACACAAACGAATGCTCCACATGCGGGTTTCACATGCCACCAAATCCACATTCACAGGCAACTTCAGCGCCACAGCCGTTTTCAGATAGCCCTCAATGCAAAGGCTCTAGACGCAAATATTGGTGTGAGAGCTAATTCAATCAAGGAAACACTGCATGTTGGTGAAGGGCATGTTGAAGAAGGATCAGCCGATTGGTTCTTGTGGGAGAACAACTCCATTTGGCTCACTAACTTCACACACCATCAAGCTTCCAAGCAGCTCTCAAGGAAACTCAGTTTTCACACTCTATGCTTAGTGCCCTTTGAGTGCATTATCTAGGAATGAACCTGGTAGAGCATCCCACACAAACGAATGCTCCACATGCGGGTTTCACATGCCACCAACTCCACATTCACAGGCAACTTCAGCGCCACAGCCGTTTTCAGATAGCCCTCAATGCAAAGGCTCTAGAGGCAAATATTGGTGTGAGAGCTAATTCAATCAAGGAAACACTGCATGTTGGTGAAGGGCATATGAAGAAGGATCAGCCGAGTGGTTCTTGTGGGAGAACAACTCCATTTGGCTCACTAACTTCACACACCATCAGGCTTCCAAGCAGCTCTCAAGGAAACTCAGTTTTCACACTCTATGCTTAGTGCCCTTTGAGTGCATAGGACTGAAATGAAGCTTGGTGAGCATCCCACACAAACGAATGCTCCACATGCGGGTTTCACATGCCACCAACTCCACATTCACAGGCAACTTCAGCGCCACAGCCGTTTTCAGATAGCCCTCAATGCAAAGGCTCTAGACGCAAATATTGGTGTGAGAGCTAATTCAATCAAGGAAACACTGCATGTTGGTGAAGGGCATATGAAGAAGGATCAGCCGAGTGGTTCTTGTGGGAGAACAACTCCATTTGGCTCACTAACTTCACACACCTTCAGGCTTCCAAGCAGCTCTCAAGGAAACTCAGTTTTCACACTCTATGCTTAGTGCCCTTTGAGTGCATTATCTAGGAATGAACCTGGTAGAGCATCCCACACAAACGAATGCTCCACATGCGGGTTTCACATGCCACCAAATCCACATTCACAGGCAACTTCAGCGCCACAGCCGTTTTCAGATAGCCCTCAATGCAAAGGCTCTAGACGCAAATATTGGTGTGAGAGCTAATTCAATCAAGGAAACACTGCATGCTGGTGAAGGGCATATTGAAGAAGGATCAGCCGAGTGGTTCTTGTGGGAGAACAACTCCATTTGGCTCACTAACTTCACACACCATCAGGCTTCCAAGCAGCTCTCAAGGAAACTCAGTTTTCACACTCTATGCTTAGTGCCCTTTGAGTGCATTATCTAGGAATGAACCTGGTAGAGCATCCCACACAAACGAATGCTCCACATGCGGGTTTCACATGCCACCAACTCCACATTCACAGGCAACTTCAGCGCCACAGCCGTTTTCAGATAGCCCTCAATGCAAAGGCTCTAGACGCAAATATTGGTGTGAGAGCTAATTCAATCAAGGAAACACTGCATGTTGGTGAAGGGCATGTTGAAGAAGGATCAGCCGAGTGGTTCTTGTGGGAGAACAACTCCATTTGGCTCACTAACTTCAAACACCATCAAGCTTCCAAGCAGCTCTCAAGGAAACTCAGTTTTCACACTCTATGCTTAGTGCCCTTTGAGTGCATTATCTAGGAATGAACCTGGTAGAGCATCCCACACAAACGAATGCTCCACATGCGGGTTTCACATGCCACCAAATCCACATTCACAGGCAACTTCAGCGCCACAGCCGTTTTCAGATAGCCCTCAATGCAAAGGCTCTAGACGCAAATATTGGTGTGAGAGCTAATTCAATCAAGGAAACACTGCATGTTGGTGAAGGGCATGTTGAAGAAGGATCAGCCGATTGGTTCTTGTGGGAGAACAACTCCATTTGGCTCACTAACGTCACACACCATCAAGCTTCCAAGCAGCTCTCAAGGAAACTCAGTTTTCACACTCTATGCTTAGTGCCCTTTGAGTGCATAGGACTGAAATGAAGCTTGGTGAGCATCCCACACAAACGAATGCTCCACATGCGGGTTTCACATGCCACCAACTCCACATTCACAGGCAACTTCAGCGCCACAGCCGTTTTCAGATAGCCCTCAATGCAAAGGCTCTAGACGCAAATATTGGTGTGAGAGCTAATTCAATCAAGGAAACACTGCATGTTGGTGAAGGGCATGTTGAAGAAGGATCAGCCGAGTGGTTCTTGTGGGAGAACAACTCCATTTGGCTCACTAACTTCAAACACCATCAAGCTTCCAAGCAGCTCTCAAGGAAACTCAGTTTTCACACTCTATGCTTAGTGCCCTTTGAGTGCATAGGACTGAAATGAAGCTTGGTGAGCATCCCACACAAACGAATGCTCCACATGCGGGTTTCACATGCCACCAACTCCACATTCACAGGCAACTTCAGCGCCACAGCCGTTTTCAGATAGCACTCAATGCAAAGGCTCTAGACGCAAATATTGGTGTGAGAGCTAATTCAATCAAGGAAACACTGCATGTTGGTGAAGGACATATGAAGAAGGATCAGCCGAGTGGTTCTTGTGGGAGAACAACTCCATTTGGCTCACTAACTTCACACACCATCAGGCTTCCAAGCAGCTCTCAAGGAAACTCAGTTTTCACACTCTATGCTTAGTGCCCTTTGAGTGCATAGGACTGAAAAGAAGCCTTGTGAGCATCCCACACAAACGAATGCTCCACATGCGGGTTTCACATGCCACCAACTCCACATTCACAGGCAACTTCAGCGCCACAGCCATTTTCAGATAGCACTCAATGCAAAGGCTCTAGACGCAAATATTGGTGTGAGAGCTAATTCAATCGAGGAAACACTGCATGTTGGTGAAGGGCATATTGAAGAAGGATCAGCCGAGTGGTTCTTGTGGGAGAACAACTCCATTTGGCTCACTAACTTCACACACCTTCAGGCTTCCAAGCAGCTCTCAAGGAAACTCAGTTTTCACACTCTATGCTTAGTGCCCTTTGAGTGCATTATCTAGGAATGAACCTGGTAGAGCATCCCACACAAACGAATGCTCCACATGCGGGTTTCACATGCCACCAACTCCACATTCACAGGCAACTTCAGCGCCACAGCCGTTTTCAGATAGCCCTCAATGCAAAGGCTCTAGACGCAAATATTGGTGTGAGAGCTAATTCAATCAAGGAAACACTGCATGTTGGTGAAGGGCATATTGAAGAAGGATCAGCCGAGTGGTTCTTGTGGGAGAACAACTCCATTTGGCTCACTAACTTCACACACCATCAGGCTTCCAAGCAGCTCTCAAGGAAACTCAGTTTTCACAGTCTATGCTTAGTGCCCTTTGAGTGCATTATCTAGGAATGAACCTGGTAGAGCATCCCACACAAACGAATGCTCCACATGCGGGTTTCACATGCCCCCAACTCCACATTCACAGGCAACTTCAGCGCCACAGCCGTTTTCAGATAGCCCTCAATGCAAAGGCTCTAGACGCAAATATTGGTGTGAGAGCTAATTCAATCAAGGAAACACTGCATGCTGGTGAAGGGCATATTGAAGAAGGATCAGCCGAGTGGTTCTTGTGGGAGAACAACTCCATTTGGCTCACTAACTTCACACACCATCAGGCTTCCAAGCAGCTCTCAAGGAAACTCAGTTTTCACACTCTATGCTTAGTGCCCTTTGAAAGCATTACCTAGGAATGAACCTGGTAGAGCATCCCACACAAACGAATGCTCCACATGCGGGTTTCACATGCCACCAACTCCACATTCACAGGCAACTTCAGCGCCACAGCCGTTTTCAGATAGCCCTCAATGCAAAGGCTCTAGACGCAAATATTGGTGTGAGAGCTAATTCAATCAAGGAAACACTGCATGTTGGTGAAGGGCACATTGAAGAAGGATCAGCCGAGTGGTTCTTGTGGGAGAACAACTCCATTTGGCTCATTAATTTCACACCATCAGGCTTCCAAGCAGCTCTCAAGGAAACTCAGTTTTCACACTCTATGCTTAGTGCCCTTTGAGTGCATAGGACTGAAATGAAGCTTGGTGAGCATCCCACACAAACGAATGCTCCACATGCGGGTTTCACATGCCACCAACTCCACATTCACAGGCAACTTCAGCGCCACAGCCGTTTTCAGATAGCCCTCAATGCAAAGGCTCTAGACGCAAATATTGGTGTGAGAGCTAATTCAATCAAGGAAACACTGCATGTTGGTGAAGGGCATATTGAAGAAGGATCAGCCGAGTGGTTCTTGTGGGAGAACAACTCCATTTGGCTCACTAACTTCACACACCATCAGGC
The DNA here is from genome assembly GCF_030435755.1 of Ochotona princeps. Taxonomy (NCBI): domain Eukaryota; kingdom Metazoa; phylum Chordata; class Mammalia; order Lagomorpha; family Ochotonidae; genus Ochotona; species Ochotona princeps. The sequence goes on from NW_026696508.1 coordinate 80,996, forward strand.
TTCCAAGCAGCTCTCAAGGAAACTCAGTTTTCACACTCTATGCTTAGTGCCCTTTGAGTGCATTATCTAGGAATGAACCTGGTAGAGCATCCCACACAAACGAATGCTCCACATGCGGGTTTCACATGCCCCCAACTCCACATTCACAGGCAACTTCAGCGCCACAGCCGTTTTCAGATAGCCCTCAATGCAAAGGCTCTAGACGCAAATATTGGTGTGAGAGCTAATTCAATCAAGGAAACACTGCATGCTGGTGAAGGGCATATTGAAGAAGGATCAGCCGAGTGGTTCTTGTGGGAGAACAACTCCATTTGGCTCACTAACTTCACACACCATCAGGCTTCCAAGCAGCTCTCAAGGAAACTCAGTTTTCACACTCTATGCTTAGTGCCCTTTGAAAGCATTACCTAGGAATGAACCTGGTAGAGCATCCCACACAAACGAATGCTCCACATGCGGGTTTCACATGCCACCAACTCCACATTCTCAGGCAACTTCAGCGCCACAGCCGTTTTCAGATAGCCCTCAATGCAAAGGCTCTAGACGCAAATATTGGTGTGAGAGCTAATTCAATCAAGGAAACACTGCATGTTGGTGAAGGGCATATTGAAGAAGGATCAGCCGAGTGGTTCTTGTGGGAGAACAACTCCATTTGGCTCATTAATTTCACACACCATCAGGCTTCCAAGCAGCTCTCAAGGAAACTCAGTTTTCACACTCTATGCTTAGTGCCCTTTGAGTGCATAGGACTGAAAAGAAGCTTGGTGAGCATCCCACACAAACGAATGCTCCACATGCGGGTTTCACATGCCACCAACTCCACATTCACAGGCAACTTCAGCGCCACAGCCATTTTCAGATAGCACTCAATGCAAAGGCTCTAGACGCAAATATTGGTGTGAGAGCTAATTCAATCGAGGAAACACTGCATGTTGGTGAAGGGCATATGAAGAAGGATCAGCCGAGTGTTCTTGTGGGAGAACAACTCCATTTGGCTCACTAACTTCACACACCATCAGCTTCCAAGCAGCTCTCAAGGGAAACTCAGTTTTCACACTCTATGCTTAGTGCCCTTTGAGTGCATTATCTAGGAATGAACCTGGTAGAGCATCCCACACAAACGAATGCTCCACATGCGGGTTTCACATGCCACAACTCCACATTCACAGGCAACTTCAGCGCCACAGCCGTTTTCAGATAGCCCTCAATGCAAAGGCTCTAGACGCAATATTGGTGTGAGAGCTAATTCAATCAAGGAAACACTGCATGTTGGTGAAGGGCATATTGAAGAAGGATCAGCCGAGTGGTTCTTGTGGGAGAACAACTCATTTGGCTCACTAACTTCACACACCATCAGGCTTCCAAGCAGCTCTCAAGGAAACTCAGTTTTCACACTCTATGCTTAGTGCCCTTTGAGTGCATTATCTAGGAATGAACCTGGTAGAGCATCCACACAAACGAATGCTCCACATGCGGGTTTCACATGCCCCCAACTCCACATTCACAGGCAACTTCAGCGCCACAGCCGTTTTCAGATTAGCCCTCAATGCAAAGGCTCTAGACGCAAATATTGGTGTGAGAGCTATTCAATCAAGGAAACACTGCATGTTGGTGAAGGGCATATTGAAGAAGGATCAGCCGAGTGGTTCTTGTGGGAGAACAACTCCATTTGGCTCACTAACTTCACACACCATCAGGCTTCAAGCAGCTCTCAAGGAAACTCAGTTTTCACACTCTATGCTTAGTGCCCTTGAAAGCATTACCTAGGAATGAACCTGGTAGAGCATCCACACAAACGAATGCTCCACATGCGGGTTCACATGCCACCAACTCACATCACAGGCAACTCAGCGCCACAGCCATTTTCAGATAGCACTCAATGCAAAGGCTCTAGACGCAAATATTGGTGTGAGAGCTAATTCAATCGAGGAAACACTGCATGTTGGTGAAGGGCATATTGAAGAAGGATCAGCCGAGTGGTTCTTGTGGGAGAACAACTCCATTTGGCTCACTAACGTCACACACCATCAGGCTTCCAAGCAGCTCTCAAGGAAACTCAGGTTTCACACACTCTATGCTTAGTGCCCTTTGAGTGCATAGGACTGAAATGAGCTTGGTGAGCATCCACACAAACGAATGCTCCACATTGCGGGTTTCACATGCCACCAACTCCACATTCTCAGACAACTCAGCGCCACAGCCGTTTTCAGATAGCCTCAAGGCAAAGGCTCTAGACGCAAATATTGGTGTGAGAGCTAATTCAATCAAGGAAACACTGCATGTTGGTGAAGGGCACATTGAAGAAGGATCAGCGAGTGGTTCTTGTGGAGAACAACTCCATTTGGCTCATTAATTTCACACACCATCAGGCTTCCAAGCAGCTCTCAAGGAAACTCAGTTTTCACACTCTATGCTTAGTGCCCTTTGAGTGCATAGGACTGAAATGAAGCTTGGTGAGCATCCACACAAACGAATGCTCCACATGCGGGTTTCACATGCCACCAACTCCACATTCACAGGCAACTTCAGCGCCACAGCCATTTTCAGATAGCAATCAATGCAAAGGCTCTAGACGCAAATATTGGTGTGAGAGCTAATTCAATCGAGGAAACACTGCATGTTGTGAAGGGCATATTGAACAAGGATCAGCCGAGTGGTTCTTGTGGGAGAACAACTCCATTTGGCTCACTAACTTCACACACCATCAGGCTTCCAAGCAGCTCTCAAGGAAACTCAGTTTTCAGTCTATGCTAGTGCTTAGTGCCCTTTGAGTGGCATGATCTAGATGAACCTGGTAGAGCATCCCACACAAACGAATGCTCCACATGCGGTTTCACATGCCACCAACTCCACATTCACAGGCAACTTCAGCGCCACAGCCGTTTTCAGATAGCCCTCAATGCAAAGGCTCTAGACGCAAATATGGTGTGAGAGCTAATTCAATCAAGGAAACACTGCATGTTGGTGAAGGGCATATTGAAGAAGGATCAGCCGAGTGGTTCTTGTGGAGAACAACTCCATTTGGCTCACTAACGTCACACACCATCAGGCTTCCAAGCAGCTCTCAAGGAAACTCAGTTTTCACACTCTATGCTTAGTGCCCTTTGAGTGCATTATCTAGGAATGAACCTGGTAGAGCATCCACACAAATGAATGCTCCACATGCGGTTTCACATGCCACAACTCCACATTCACAGGCAACTTTAGCGCCACAGCCATTTTCAGATCGCACTCAATGCAAAGGCTCTAGACGCAAATATTGGTGTGAGAGCTAATTCAATCGAGGAAACACTGCATGTTGGTGAAGGGCATATTGAACAAGGATCAGCCGAGTGGTTCTTGTGGGAGAACAACTCCATTTGACTCACTAACTTCACACACCATCAGGCTTCCAAGCAGCTCTCAAGGAAACTCAGTTTTCACACTCTATGCTTAGTGCCCTTTGAGTGCATTATCTAGGAATGAACCTGGTAGAGCATCCCACACAAACGAATGCTCCACATGTGGGTTTCACATGCCACCAACTCCACATTCACAGGCAACTTCAGCGCCACAGCCGTTTTCAGATAGCCCTCAATGCAAAGGCTCTAGACGCAAATATTGGTGTGAGAGCTAATTCAATCAAGGAAACACTGCATGTTGGTGAAGGGCATATTGAACAAGGATCAGCCGAGTGGTTCTTGTGGGAGAACAACTCCATTTGGCTCACTAACTTCACACACCATCAGGCTTCCAAGCAGCTCTCAAGGAAACTCAGTTTTCACACTCTATGCTTAGTGCCCTTTGAGTGCCTAGGACTGAAATGAAGCTTGGTGAGCATCCCACACAAACGAATGCTCCACATGCGGGTTTCACATGCCACCAACTCCACATTCACAGGCAACTTCAGCGCCACAGCCGTTTTCAGATAGCCCTCAATGCAAAGGCTCTAGACGCAAATATAGGTGTGAGAGCTAATTCAATCAAGGAAACACTGCATGTTGGTGAAGGGCACATTGAAGAAGGATCAGCCGAGTGGTTCTTGTGGAAGAACAACTCCATTTGGATCATTAATTTCACACACCATCAGGCTTCCAAGCAGCTCTCAAGGAAACTCAGTTTTCACACTCTATGCTTAGTGCCCTTTGAGTGCATAGGACTGAAATGAAGCTTGGTGAGCATCCCACACAAACGAATGCTCCACATGCGGGTTTCACATGCCACCAACTCCACATTCAAAGGCAACTTCAGCGCCACAGCCGTTTTCAGATAGCACTCAATGCAAAGGCTCTAGACGCAAATATTGGTGTGAGAGCTAATTCAATCAAGGAAACACTGCATGTTGGTGAAGGGCATGTTGAAGATGGTGAAGGGCATGTTGAAGAAGGATCAGCCGAGTGGTTCTTGTGGGAGAACAACTCCATTTGGCTCACTAACTTCACACACCATCAGGCTTCCAAGCAGCTCTCAAGGAAACTCAGTTTTCACACTCTATGCTTAGTGCCCTTTGAGTGCATTATCTAGGAATGAACCTGGTAGAGCATCCCACACAAACGAATGCTCCACATGCGGGTTTCACATGCCACCAACTCCACATTCACAGGCAACTTCAGCGCCACAGCCGTTTTCAGATAGCCCTCAATGCAAAGGCTCTAGACGCAAATATTGGTGTGAGAGCTAATTCAATCAAGGAAACACTGCATGTTGGTGAAGGGCATATTGAAGAAGGATCAGCCGAGTGGTTCTTGTGGGAGAACAACTCCATTTGGCTCACTAACTTCACACACCATCAGGCTTCCAAGCAGCTCTCAAGGAAACTCAGTTTTCACACTCTATGCTTAGTGCCCTTTGAGTGCCTAGGACTGAAATGAAGCTTGGTGAGCATCCCACACAAACGAATGCTCCACATGCGGGTTTCACATGCCACCAACTCCACATTCTCAGGCAACTTCAGCGCCACAGCCGTTTTCAGATAGCCCTCAATGCAAAGGCTCTAGACGCAAATATTGGTGTGAGAGCTAATTCAATCAAGGAAACACTGCATGTTGGTGAAGGGCACATTGAAGAAGGATCAGCCGAGTGGTTCTTGTGGGAGAACAACTCCATTTGGATCATTAATTTCACACACCATCAGGCTTCCAAGCAGCTCTCAAGGAAACTCAGTTTTCACACTCTATGCTTAGTGCCCTTTGAGTGCATAGGACTGAAATGAAGCTTGGTGAGCATCCCACACAAACGAATGCTCCACATGCGGGTTTCACATGGCACCAACTCCACATTCAAAGGCAACTTCAGCGCCACAGCCGTTTTCAGATAGCACTCAATGCAAAGGCTCTAGACGCAAATATTGGTGTGAGAGCTAATTCAATCAAGGAAACACTGCATGTTGGTGAAGGGCATGTTGAAGAAGGATCAGCCGAGTGGTTCTTGTGGGAGAACAACTCCATTTGGCTCACTAACTTCACACACCATCAGGCTTCCAAGCAGCTCTCAAGGAAACTCAGTTTTCACACTCTATGCTTAGTGCCCTTTGAGTGCATTATCTAGGAATGAACCTGGTAGAGCATCCCACACAAACGAATGCTCCACATGCGGGTTTCACATGCCACCAACTCCACATTCACAGGCAACTTCAGCGCCACAGCCGTTTTCAGATAGCCCTCAATGCAAAGGCTCTAGACGCAAATATTGGTGTGAGAGCTAATTCAATCAAGGAAACACTGCATGTTGGTGAAGGGCATATTGAAGAAGGATCAGCCGAGTGGTTCTTGTGGGAGAACAACTCCATTTGGCTCACTAACTTCACACACCATCAAGCTTCCAAGCAGCTCTCAAGGAAACTCAGTTTTCACACTCTATGCTTAGTGCCCTTTGAGTGCCTAGGGCTGAAATGAAGCTTGGTGAGCATCCCACACAAACGAATGCTCCACATGCGGGTTTCACATGCCACCAACTCCACATTCACAGGCAACTTCAGCGCCACAGCCGTTTTCAGATAGCCCTCAATGCAAAGGCTCTAGACGCAAATATTGGTGTGAGAGCTAATTCAATCAAGGAAACACTGCATGTTGGTGAAGGGCATATTGAAGAAGGATCAGCCGAGTGGTTCTTGTGGGAGAACAACTCCATTTGGCTCACTAACGTCACACACCATCAGGCTTCCAAGCAGCTCTCAAGGAAACTCAGTTTTCACACTCTATGCTTAGTGCCCTTTGAGTGCATTATCTAGGAATGAACCTGGTAGAGCATCCCATACAAACGAATGCTCCACATGCGGGTTTCACATGCCACCAACTCCACATTCACAGGCAACTTCAGCGCCACAGCCATTTTCAGATAGCACTCAATGCAAAGGCTCTAGACGCAAATATTGGTGTGAGAGCTAATTCAATCAAGGAAACACTGCATGTTGGTGAAGGGCATATTGAAAAAGGATCAGCCGAGTGGTTCTTGTGGGAGAACAACTCCATTTGGCTCACTAACTTCACACACCATCAGGCTTCCAAGCAGCTCTCAAGGAAACTCAGGTTTCACACTCTATGCTTAGTGCCCTTTGAGTGTATAGGACTGAAATGAAGCTTGGTGAGCATCCCACACAAACGAATGCTCCACATGCGGGTTTCACATGCCACCAACTCCACATTCTCAGGCAACTTCAGCGCCACAGCCGTTTTCAGATAGCCCTCAATGCAAAGGCTCTAGACGCAAATATTGGTGTGAGAGCTAATTCAATCAAGGAAACACTGCATGTTGGTGAGGGGCACATTGAA
>NW_026696509.1:0-32500 GCF_030435755.1 Ochotona princeps
GACTTTGTCCCCAAAATGCAGGCCTAGAGAACTCAGAACGTTGGTGAACACAGCATTCCAGAGAGTATAGAATACTGGTCCTCAGTGCCACACAGCTCTGTTTAGCATACAAACAGGGTTTTCAACAGCTTTTGCCTCAAACCTGTGTGTGTGTGTGTGTGTGTGTGTGTGTGTAAAAACTGAACGTTTCTGACTTCATGTGCACAGAACCTCAACAAAACCACTAAACCAATGGGCATCGGAGTCCCATCTGGAGGTGTTCACATTGCATTTTGACAAGATACTGAGCCAAATCTCAGAGAGAGAAGTGAGGAGAAAAATCAATCAATAATGATAAATAGGTGGTAATAAATCACGAATGTAAAATCGAATGATCTGTATTCTGGGAGTGAGTGAGTGGAATTTACCAACAGTGTCTGGTACACCATTGTATCTGGATAGGCAATGCTGGAGAGCGGTGGGGGTGGTGATGGTGGTGGAGGGTGGGGGAGAGAGATGTCATTTCCAGTGTTCTCCAACCTATGGGAAACTTGTAGGGAAAGTAGCATGCTGCCTAACTCTAACCCTAACCCTAAACCCTAACCCTAACCCTAACCCCTAAACCCTAACGCTTACCCTAACCCTAACCCCTAACCCTAACCCTAACCTTAACCCTAACCCCTAACCCCTGACCCTGACTCCTAACCCTAACCCCTAACCCTAACCCCTAACCCTAACCCCTGACCCTAACCCCTGACCCTGACTCCTAACCCCAACCCCCAATCGTAACACTAACCCCTAACCCTAACCCTAACCCTAACCCTAACCCCTAAACCCTAACCCTAACCCTAACCCTAATCCTAACCCCTAACCCTGACCCCTAACCCCTAACCCTGACTCCTAACCCCAACCCCTAACCCTAAACCCTTTGCCTAACCCTAACCCCTAACCCCTAAACCCTATCCCCTAACCCTGACTCCTAACCCCAACCCCTAACCCTAACCCCTAACCCTAACCCCTAACCCTAACCCCTAACCCCTAACCCTAACCCTAACCCTAACCCTAACCCTAACCCCTAACCCTAACCCAACCCCTAACCCCTAACCCTGACTCCTAACCCCAACCCCTAACCCTAACCCTAACCCTTATTCTAACCCCTAACCCTAACCCCTTACCCTAAGCCCAGCAGCTCCCCCCCACCTCTTTCCTGGATATCTTTTCGAGTCTGGGACGCGACACGGCACACCTGAGCAGCTTGGTGGTTTAGTGCTGGACTAATTCGCAAGCAGCCCGGGCGGGAAAAGGCTGTGGGCAGCATTGTACTGCCCCAGGTGGGGCCAGCAGAAGCAGGTCATTACTCAACGTTGAGCCCAGCTTCCCCTGGTGAAACGAGTGTTCCTTTCTTTCTGAAGCAATGGGAAAAAGAAATGCATAAGTCAATGAAAAACTGAAATTTAAGTTGAAACAATTTTTAGAAAGACTCCCCAACTATACAGAAAGAAAGAAAAGACAAGGAAAGAAAGAAAGGAAGGAAGAAAGAAAGAAAGAAAGAATTTTTAAAAGAGAGAAACAACGTTGAACAAGTGCATAGGACGGATGGAATTCAGATTCCTTAGGAAGGATTCTAGCACTGTAGTCCAATGGGGAAAATCTGTGGAGGGCTGGGAGTTGGGGTGGTGGGGAAGAAAAGAAGAAAGTCAGTTAGCATTGAACATCTCAACGGGGTGGGAGGAGAAGCGGTGCCGAGATGGCAAGGAGGGAGCCAAGAGAGTGGGGGGAGGGGTAGAGAAGGTCAGGTTTCAGAAGGCTGAGAGGATCCAGACAATCAATAGGTCAAGAGTGACACCTGCTGGCAAATAGCGTGTGTCAATTGCCGCCGGGCAGCTGGTCGACCACCGCCGAGAGACTAAGTGCAACTGGTCGACCTGAGCTGAGAGACCAAATGCAACTGGTCGACCTCCGCTGAGATCAAAAGCAACTGGTCAACCTCAGCTGAGACCAAATGCAACTGGTCGACCTCAGCTGAGAGACTGAGTGCAACCAGGCAGCTGGTCGACTGCCTTCCTTGGAAAAGAAAGGGTTAGGGTGGGAGGGAGAGAGGGAGAAAGAGAGAAGGAGGGAGAGAGGGAGAGAGGGGCAGAGAGAGAGAGAGAGAGAGAGAGAGAGAGAGAGAGAGAATCTTCCACCACTTCACCAGTCAGTTCAGGACTTTGTCCCCAAAATGCAGGCCTAGAGAACTCAGAACGTTGGTGAACACAGCATTCCAGAGAGTATAGAATACTGGTCCTCAGTGCCACACAGCTCTGTTTAGCATACAAACAGGGTTTTCAACAGCTTTTGCCTCAAACCTGTGTGTGTGTGTGTGTGTGTGTGTGTGTGTAAAAACTGAACGTTTCTGACTTCATGTGCACAGAACCTCAACAAAACCACTAAACCAATGGGCATCGGAGTCCCATCTGGAGGTGTTCACATTGCATTTTGACAAGATACTGAGCCAAATCTCAGAGAGAGAAGTGAGGAGAAAAATCAATCAATAATGATAAATAGGTGGTAATAAATCACGAATGTAAAATCGAATGATCTGTATTCTGGGAGTGAGTGAGTGGAATTTACCAACAGTGTCTGGTACACCATTGTATCTGGATAGGCAATGCTGGAGAGCGGTGGGGGTGGTGATGGTGGTGGAGGGTGGGGGAGAGAGATGTCATTTCCAGTGTTCTCCAACCTATGGGAAACTTGTAGGGAAAGTAGCATGCTGCCTAACTCTAACCCTAACCCTAAACCCTAACCCTAACCCTAACCCCTAAACCCTAACGCTTACCCTAACCCTAACCCCTAACCCTAACCCTAACCTTAACCCTAACCCCTAACCCCTGACCCTGACTCCTAACCCTAACCCCTAACCCTAACCCCTAACCCTAACCCCTGACCCTAACCCCTGACCCTGACTCCTAACCCCAACCCCCAATCGTAACACTAACCCCTAACCCTAACCCTAACCCTAACCCTAACCCCTAAACCCTAACCCTAACCCTAACCCTAATCCTAACCCCTAACCCTGACCCCTAACCCCTAACCCTGACTCCTAACCCCAACCCCTAACCCTAAACCCTTTGCCTAACCCTAACCCCTAACCCCTAAACCCTATCCCCTAACCCTGACTCCTAACCCCAACCCCTAACCCTAACCCCTAACCCTAACCCCTAACCCTAACCCCTAACCCCTAACCCTAACCCTAACCCTAACCCTAACCCTAACCCCTAACCCTAACCCAACCCCTAACCCCTAACCCTGACTCCTAACCCCAACCCCTAACCCTAACCCTAACCCTTATTCTAACCCCTAACCCTAACCCCTTACCCTAAGCCCAGCAGCTCCCCCCCACCTCTTTCCTGGATATCTTTTCGAGTCTGGGACGCGACACGGCACACCTGAGCAGCTTGGTGGTTTAGTGCTGGACTAATTCGCAAGCAGCCCGGGCGGGAAAAGGCTGTGGGCAGCATTGTACTGCCCCAGGTGGGGCCAGCAGAAGCAGGTCATTACTCAACGTTGAGCCCAGCTTCCCCTGGTGAAACGAGTGTTCCTTTCTTTCTGAAGCAATGGGAAAAAGAAATGCATAAGTCAATGAAAAACTGAAATTTAAGTTGAAACAATTTTTAGAAAGACTCCCCAACTATACAGAAAGAAAGAAAAGACAAGGAAAGAAAGAAAGGAAGGAAGAAAGAAAGAAAGAAAGAATTTTTAAAAGAGAGAAACAACGTTGAACAAGTGCATAGGACGGATGGAATTCAGATTCCTTAGGAAGGATTCTAGCACTGTAGTCCAATGGGGAAAATCTGTGGAGGGCTGGGAGTTGGGGTGGTGGGGAAGAAAAGAAGAAAGTCAGTTAGCATTGAACATCTCAACGGGGTGGGAGGAGAAGCGGTGCCGAGATGGCAAGGAGGGAGCCAAGAGAGTGGGGGGAGGGGTAGAGAAGGTCAGGTTTCAGAAGGCTGAGAGGATCCAGACAATCAATAGGTCAAGAGTGACACCTGCTGGCAAATAGCGTGTGTCAATTGCCGCCGGGCAGCTGGTCGACCACCGCCGAGAGACTAAGTGCAACTGGTCGACCTGAGCTGAGAGACCAAATGCAACTGGTCGACCTCCGCTGAGATCAAAAGCAACTGGTCAACCTCAGCTGAGACCAAATGCAACTGGTCGACCTCAGCTGAGAGACTGAGTGCAACCAGGCAGCTGGTCGACTGCCTTCCTTGGAAAAGAAAGGGTTAGGGTGGGAGGGAGAGAGGGAGAAAGAGAGAAGGAGGGAGAGAGGGAGAGAGGGGCAGAGAGAGAGAGAGAGAGAGAGAGAGAGAGAGAGAGAGAGAGAGAATCTTCCACCACTTCACCAGTCAGTTCAGGACTTTGTCCCCAAAATGCAGGCCTAGAGAACTCAGAACGTTGGTGAACACAGCATTCCAGAGAGTATAGAATACTGGTCCTCAGTGCCACACAGCTCTGTTTAGCATACAAACAGGGTTTTCAACAGCTTTTGCCTCAAACCTGTGTGTGTGTGTGTGTGTGTGTGTGTGTGTAAAAACTGAACGTTTCTGACTTCATGTGCACAGAACCTCAACAAAACCACTAAACCAATGGGCATCGGAGTCCCATCTGGAGGTGTTCACATTGCATTTTGACAAGATACTGAGCCAAATCTCAGAGAGAGAAGTGAGGAGAAAAATCAATCAATAATGATAAATAGGTGGTAATAAATCACGAATGTAAAATCGAATGATCTGTATTCTGGGAGTGAGTGAGTGGAATTTACCAACAGTGTCTGGTACACCATTGTATCTGGATAGGCAATGCTGGAGAGCGGTGGGGGTGGTGATGGTGGTGGAGGGTGGGGGAGAGAGATGTCATTTCCAGTGTTCTCCAACCTATGGGAAACTTGTAGGGAAAGTAGCATGCTGCCTAACTCTAACCCTAACCCTAAACCCTAACCCTAACCCTAACCCCTAAACCCTAACGCTTACCCTAACCTAACCCTAACCCTAACCCTAACCCTAACCTTAACCCTAACCCCTAACCCCTGACCCTGACTCCTAACCCTAACCCCTAACCCTAACCCCTAACCCTAACCCCTGACCCTAACCCCTGACCCTGACTCCTAACCCCAACCCCCAATCGTAACACTAACCCCTAACCCTAACCCTAACCCTAACCCTAACCCCTAAACCCTAACCCTAACCCTAACCCTAATCCTAACCCCTAACCCTGACCCCTAACCCCTAACCCTGACTCCTAACCCCAACCCCTAACCCTAAACCCTTTGCCTAACCCTAACCCCTAACCCCTAAACCCTATCCCCTAACCCTGACTCCTAACCCCAACCCCTAACCCTAACCCCTAACCCTAACCCCTAACCCTAACCCCTAACCCCTAACCCTAACCCTAACCCTAACCCTAACCCTAACCCCTAACCCTAACCCAACCCCTAACCCCTAACCCTGACTCCTAACCCCAACCCCTAACCCTAACCCTAACCCTTATTCTAACCCCTAACCCTAACCCCTTACCCTAAGCCCAGCAGCTCCCCCCCACCTCTTTCCTGGATATCTTTTCGAGTCTGGGACGCGACACGGCACACCTGAGCAGCTTGGTGGTTTAGTGCTGGACTAATTCGCAAGCAGCCCGGGCGGGAAAAGGCTGTGGGCAGCATTGTACTGCCCCAGGTGGGGCCAGCAGAAGCAGGTCATTACTCAACGTTGAGCCCAGCTTCCCCTGGTGAAACGAGTGTTCCTTTCTTTCTGAAGCAATGGGAAAAAGAAATGCATAAGTCAATGAAAAACTGAAATTTAAGTTGAAACAATTTTTAGAAAGACTCCCCAACTATACAGAAAGAAAGAAAAGACAAGGAAAGAAAGAAAGGAAGGAAGAAAGAAAGAAGAAAGAATTTTTAAAAGAGAGAAACAACGTTGAACAAGTGCATAGGACGGATGGAATTCAGATTCCTTAGGAAGGATTCTAGCACTGTAGTCCAATGGGGAAAATCTGTGGAGGGCTGGGAGTTGGGGTGGTGGGGAAGAAAAGAAGAAAGTCAGTTAGCATTGAACATCTCAACGGGGTGGGAGGAGAAGCGGTGCCGAGATGGCAAGGAGGGAGCCAAGAGAGTGGGGGGAGGGGTAGAGAAGGTCAGGTTTCAGAAGGCTGAGAGGATCCAGACAATCAATAGGTCAAGAGTGACACCTGCTGGCAAATAGCGTGTGTCAATTGCCGCCGGGCAGCTGGTCGACCACCGCCGAGAGACTAAGTGCAACTGGTCGACCTGAGCTGAGAGACCAAATGCAACTGGTCGACCTCCGCTGAGATCAAAAGCAACTGGTCAACCTCAGCTGAGACCAAATGCAACTGGTCGACCTCAGCTGAGAGACTGAGTGCAACCAGGCAGCTGGTCGACTGCCTTCCTTGGAAAAGAAAGGGTTAGGGTGGGAGGGAGAGAGGGAGAAAGAGAGAAGGAGGGAGAGAGGGAGAGAGGGGCAGAGAGAGAGAGAGAGAGAGAGAGAGAGAGAGAGAGAGAGAGAGAATCTTCCACCACTTCACCAGTCAGTTCAGGACTTTGTCCCCAAAATGCAGGCCTAGAGAACTCAGAACGTTGGTGAACACAGCATTCCAGAGAGTATAGAATACTGGTCCTCAGTGCCACACAGCTCTGTTTAGCATACAAACAGGGTTTTCAACAGCTTTTGCCTCAAACCTGTGTGTGTGTGTGTGTGTGTGTGTGTGTGTAAAAACTGAACGTTTCTGACTTCATGTGCACAGAACCTCAACAAAACCACTAAACCAATGGGCATCGGAGTCCCATCTGGAGGTGTTCACATTGCATTTTGACAAGATACTGAGCCAAATCTCAGAGAGAGAAGTGAGGAGAAAAATCAATCAATAATGATAAATAGGTGGTAATAAATCACGAATGTAAAATCGAATGATCTGTATTCTGGGAGTGAGTGAGTGGAATTTACCAACAGTGTCTGGTACACCATTGTATCTGGATAGGCAATGCTGGAGAGCGGTGGGGGTGGTGATGGTGGTGGAGGGTGGGGGAGAGAGATGTCATTTCCAGTGTTCTCCAACCTATGGGAAACTTGTAGGGAAAGTAGCATGCTGCCTAACTCTAACCCTAACCCTAAACCCTAACCCTAACCCTAACCCCTAAACCCTAACGCTTACCCTAACCCTAACCCCTAACCCTAACCCTAACCTTAACCCTAACCCCTAACCCCTGACCCTGACTCCTAACCCTAACCCCTAACCCTAACCCCTAACCCTAACCCCTGACCCTAACCCCTGACCCTGACTCCTAACCCCAACCCCCAATCGTAACACTAACCCCTAACCCTAACCCTAACCCTAACCCTAACCCCTAAACCCTAACCCTAACCCTAACCCTAATCCTAACCCCTAACCCTGACCCCTAACCCCTAACCCTGACTCCTAACCCCAACCCCTAACCCTAAACCCTTTGCCTAACCCTAACCCCTAACCCCTAAACCCTATCCCCTAACCCTGACTCCTAACCCCAACCCCTAACCCTAACCCCTAACCCTAACCCCTAACCCTAACCCCTAACCCCTAACCCTAACCCTAACCCTAACCCTAACCCTAACCCCTAACCCTAACCCAACCCCTAACCCCTAACCCTGACTCCTAACCCCAACCCCTAACCCTAACCCTAACCCTTATTCTAACCCCTAACCCTAACCCCTTACCCTAAGCCCAGCAGCTCCCCCCCACCTCTTTCCTGGATATCTTTTCGAGTCTGGGACGCGACACGGCACACCTGAGCAGCTTGGTGGTTTAGTGCTGGACTAATTCGCAAGCAGCCCGGGCGGGAAAAGGCTGTGGGCAGCATTGTACTGCCCCAGGTGGGGCCAGCAGAAGCAGGTCATTACTCAACGTTGAGCCCAGCTTCCCCTGGTGAAACGAGTGTTCCTTTCTTTCTGAAGCAATGGGAAAAAGAAATGCATAAGTCAATGAAAAACTGAAATTTAAGTTGAAACAATTTTTAGAAAGACTCCCCAACTATACAGAAAGAAAGAAAAGACAAGGAAAGAAAGAAAGGAAGGAAGAAAGAAAGAAAGAAAGAATTTTTAAAAGAGAGAAACAACGTTGAACAAGTGCATAGGACGGATGGAATTCAGATTCCTTAGGAAGGATTCTAGCACTGTAGTCCAATGGGGAAAATCTGTGGAGGGCTGGGAGTTGGGGTGGTGGGGAAGAAAAGAAGAAAGTCAGTTAGCATTGAACATCTCAACGGGGTGGGAGGAGAAGCGGTGCCGAGATGGCAAGGAGGGAGCCAAGAGAGTGGGGGGAGGGGTAGAGAAGGTCAGGTTTCAGAAGGCTGAGAGGATCCAGACAATCAATAGGTCAAGAGTGACACCTGCTGGCAAATAGCGTGTGTCAATTGCCGCCGGGCAGCTGGTCGACCACCGCCGAGAGACTAAGTGCAACTGGTCGACCTGAGCTGAGAGACCAAATGCAACTGGTCGACCTCCGCTGAGATCAAAAGCAACTGGTCAACCTCAGCTGAGACCAAATGCAACTGGTCGACCTCAGCTGAGAGACTGAGTGCAACCAGGCAGCTGGTCGACTGCCTTCCTTGGAAAAGAAAGGGTTAGGGTGGGAGGGAGAGAGGGAGAAAGAGAGAAGGAGGGAGAGAGGGAGAGAGGGGCAGAGAGAGAGAGAGAGAGAGAGAGAGAGAGAGAGAGAGAGAGAATCTTCCACCACTTCACCAGTCAGTTCAGGACTTTGTCCCCAAAATGCAGGCCTAGAGAACTCAGAACGTTGGTGAACACAGCATTCCAGAGAGTATAGAATACTGGTCCTCAGTGCCACACAGCTCTGTTTAGCATACAAACAGGGTTTTCAACAGCTTTTGCCTCAAACCTGTGTGTGTGTGTGTGTGTGTGTGTGTGTGTAAAAACTGAACGTTTCTGACTTCATGTGCACAGAACCTCAACAAAACCACTAAACCAATGGGCATCGGAGTCCCATCTGGAGGTGTTCACATTGCATTTTGACAAGATACTGAGCCAAATCTCAGAGAGAGAAGTGAGGAGAAAAATCAATCAATAATGATAAATAGGTGGTAATAAATCACGAATGTAAAATCGAATGATCTGTATTCTGGGAGTGAGTGAGTGGAATTTACCAACAGTGTCTGGTACACCATTGTATCTGGATAGGCAATGCTGGAGAGCGGTGGGGGTGGTGATGGTGGTGGAGGGTGGGGGAGAGAGATGTCATTTCCAGTGTTCTCCAACCTATGGGAAACTTGTAGGGAAAGTAGCATGCTGCCTAACTCTAACCCTAACCCTAAACCCTAACCCTAACCCTAACCCCTAAACCCTAACGCTTACCCTAACCCTAACCCCTAACCCTAACCCTAACCTTAACCCTAACCCCTAACCCCTGACCCTGACTCCTAACCCTAACCCCTAACCCTAACCCCTAACCCTAACCCCTGACCCTAACCCCTGACCCTGACTCCTAACCCCAACCCCCAATCGTAACACTAACCCCTAACCCTAACCCTAACCCTAACCCTAACCCCTAAACCCTAACCCTAACCCTAACCCTAATCCTAACCCCTAACCCTGACCCCTAACCCCTAACCCTGACTCCTAACCCCAACCCCTAACCCTAAACCCTTTGCCTAACCCTAACCCCTAACCCCTAAACCCTATCCCCTAACCCTGACTCCTAACCCCAACCCCTAACCCTAACCCCTAACCCTAACCCCTAACCCTAACCCCTAACCCCTAACCCTAACCCTAACCCTAACCCTAACCCTAACCCCTAACCCTAACCCAACCCCTAACCCCTAACCCTGACTCCTAACCCCAACCCCTAACCCTAACCCTAACCCTTATTCTAACCCCTAACCCTAACCCCTTACCCTAAGCCCAGCAGCTCCCCCCCACCTCTTTCCTGGATATCTTTTCGAGTCTGGGACGCGACACGGCACACCTGAGCAGCTTGGTGGTTTAGTGCTGGACTAATTCGCAAGCAGCCCGGGCGGGAAAAGGCTGTGGGCAGCATTGTACTGCCCCAGGTGGGGCCAGCAGAAGCAGGTCATTACTCAACGTTGAGCCCAGCTTCCCCTGGTGAAACGAGTGTTCCTTTCTTTCTGAAGCAATGGGAAAAAGAAATGCATAAGTCAATGAAAAACTGAAATTTAAGTTGAAACAATTTTTAGAAAGACTCCCCAACTATACAGAAAGAAAGAAAAGACAAGGAAAGAAAGAAAGGAAGGAAGAAAGAAAGAAAGAAAGAATTTTTAAAAGAGAGAAACAACGTTGAACAAGTGCATAGGACGGATGGAATTCAGATTCCTTAGGAAGGATTCTAGCACTGTAGTCCAATGGGGAAAATCTGTGGAGGGCTGGGAGTTGGGGTGGTGGGGAAGAAAAGAAGAAAGTCAGTTAGCATTGAACATCTCAACGGGGTGGGAGGAGAAGCGGTGCCGAGATGGCAAGGAGGGAGCCAAGAGAGTGGGGGGAGGGGTAGAGAAGGTCAGGTTTCAGAAGGCTGAGAGGATCCAGACAATCAATAGGTCAAGAGTGACACCTGCTGGCAAATAGCGTGTGTCAATTGCCGCCGGGCAGCTGGTCGACCACCGCCGAGAGACTAAGTGCAACTGGTCGACCTGAGCTGAGAGACCAAATGCAACTGGTCGACCTCCCGCTGAGATCAAAAGCAACTGGTCAACCTCAGCTGAGACCAAATGCAACTGGTCGACCTCAGCTGAGAGACTGAGTGCAACCAGGCAGCTGGTCGACTGCCTTCCTTGGAAAAGAAAGGGTTAGGGTGGGAGGGAGAGAGGGAGAAAGAGAGAAGGAGGGAGAGAGGGAGAGAGGGGCAGAGAGAGAGAGAGAGAGAGAGAGAGAGAGAGAGAGAGAGAGAATCTTCCACCACTTCACCAGTCAGTTCAGGACTTTGTCCCCAAAATGCAGGCCTAGAGAACTCAGAACGTTGGTGAACACAGCATTCCAGAGAGTATAGAATACTGGTCCTCAGTGCCACACAGCTCTGTTTAGCATACAAACAGGGTTTTCAACAGCTTTTGCCTCAAACCTGTGTGTGTGTGTGTGTGTGTGTGTGTGTGTGTAAAAACTGAACGTTTCTGACTTCATGTGCACAGAACCTCAACAAAACAACTAAACCAATGGGCATCGGAGTCCCATCTGGAGGTGTTCACATTGCATTTTGACAAGATACTGAGCCAAATCTCAGAGAGAGAAGTGAGGAGAAAAATCAATCAATAATGATAAATAGGTGGTAATAAATCACGAATGTAAAATCGAATGATCTGTATTCTGGGAGTGAGTGAGTGGAATTTACCAACAGTGTCTGGTACACCATTGTATCTGGATAGGCAATGCTGGAGAGCGGTGGGGGTGGTGATGGTGGTGGAGGGTGGGGGAGAGAGATGTCATTTCCAGTGTTCTCCAACCTATGGGAAACTTGTAGGGAAAGTAGCATGCTGCCTAACTCTAACCCTAACCCTAAACCCTAACCCTAACCCTAACCCCTAAACCCTAACGCTTACCCTAACCCTAACCCCTAACCCTAACCCTAACCTTAACCCTAACCCCTAACCCCTGACCCTGACTCCTAACCCTAACCCCTAACCCTAACCCCTAACCCTAACCCCTGACCCTAACCCCTGACCCTGACTCCTAACCCCAACCCCCAATCGTAACACTAACCCCTAACCCTAACCCTAACCCTAACCCTAACCCCTAAACCCTAACCCTAACCCTAACCCTAATCCTAACCCCTAACCCTGACCCCTAACCCCTAACCCTGACTCCTAACCCCAACCCCTAACCCTAAACCCTTTGCCTAACCCTAACCCCTAACCCCTAAACCCTATCCCCTAACCCTGACTCCTAACCCCAACCCCTAACCCTAACCCCTAACCCTAACCCCTAACCCTAACCCCTAACCCCTAACCCTAACCCTAACCCTAACCCTAACCCTAACCCCTAACCCTAACCCAACCCCTAACCCCTAACCCTGACTCCTAACCCCAACCCCTAACCCTAACCCTAACCCTTATTCTAACCCCTAACCCTAACCCCTTACCCTAAGCCCAGCAGCTCCCCCCCACCTCTTTCCTGGATATCTTTTCGAGTCTGGGACGCGACACGGCACACCTGAGCAGCTTGGTGGTTTAGTGCTGGACTAATTCGCAAGCAGCCCGGGCGGGAAAAGGCTGTGGGCAGCATTGTACTGCCCCAGGTGGGGCCAGCAGAAGCAGGTCATTACTCAACGTTGAGCCCAGCTTCCCCTGGTGAAACGAGTGTTCCTTTCTTTCTGAAGCAATGGGAAAAAGAAATGCATAAGTCAATGAAAAACTGAAATTTAAGTTGAAACAATTTTTAGAAAGACTCCCCAACTATACAGAAAGAAAGAAAAGACAAGGAAAGAAAGAAAGGAAGGAAGAAAGAAAGAAAGAAAGAATTTTTAAAAGAGAGAAACAACGTTGAACAAGTGCATAGGACGGATGGAATTCAGATTCCTTAGGAAGGATTCTAGCACTGTAGTCCAATGGGGAAAATCTGTGGAGGGCTGGGAGTTGGGGTGGTGGGGAAGAAAAGAAGAAAGTCAGTTAGCATTGAACATCTCAACGGGGTGGGAGGAGAAGCGGTGCCGAGATGGCAAGGAGGGAGCCAAGAGAGTGGGGGGAGGGGTAGAGAAGGTCAGGTTTCAGAAGGCTGAGAGGATCCAGACAATCAATAGGTCAAGAGTGACACCTGCTGGCAAATAGCGTGTGTCAATTGCCGCCGGGCAGCTGGTCGACCACCGCCGAGAGACTAAGTGCAACTGGTCGACCTGAGCTGAGAGACCAAATGCAACTGGTCGACCTCCGCTGAGATCAAAAGCAACTGGTCAACCTCAGCTGAGACCAAATGCAACTGGTCGACCTCAGCTGAGAGACTGAGTGCAACCAGGCAGCTGGTCGACTGCCTTCCTTGGAAAAGAAAGGGTTAGGGTGGGAGGGAGAGAGGGAGAAAGAGAGAAGGAGGGAGAGAGGGAGAGAGGGGCAGAGAGAGAGAGAGAGAGAGAGAGAGAGAGAGAGAGAGAATCTTCCACCACTTCACCAGTCAGTTCAGGACTTTGTCCCCAAAATGCAGGCCTAGAGAACTCAGAACGTTGGTGAACACAGCATTCCAGAGAGTATAGAATACTGGTCCTCAGTGCCACACAGCTCTGTTTAGCATACAAACAGGGTTTTCAACAGCTTTTGCCTCAAACCTGTGTGTGTGTGTGTGTGTGTGTGTGTGTGTAAAAACTGAACGTTTCTGACTTCATGTGCACAGAACCTCAACAAAACCACTAAACCAATGGGCATCGGAGTCCCATCTGGAGGTGTTCACATTGCATTTTGACAAGATACTGAGCCAAATCTCAGAGAGAGAAGTGAGGAGAAAAATCAATCAATAATGATAAATAGGTGGTAATAAATCACGAATGTAAAATCGAATGATCTGTATTCTGGAGTGAGTGAGTGGAATTTACCAACAGTGTCTGGTACACCATTGTATCTGGATAGGCAATGCTGGAGAGCGGTGGGGGTGGTGATGGTGGTGGAGGGTGGGGGAGAGAGATGTCATTTCCAGTGTTCTCCAACCTATGGGAAACTTGTAGGGAAAGTAGCATGCTGCCTAACTCTAACCCTAACCCTAAACCCTAACCCTAACCCTAACCCCTAAACCCTAACGCTTACCCTAACCCTAACCCCTAACCCTAACCCTAACCTTAACCCTAACCCCTAACCCCTGACCCTGACTCCTAACCCTAACCCCTAACCCTAACCCCTAACCCTAACCCCTGACCCTAACCCCTGACCCTGACTCCTAACCCCAACCCCAATCGTAACACTAACCCCTAACCCTAACCCTAACCCTAACCCTAACCCCTAAACCCTAACCCTAACCCTAACCCTAATCCTAACCCCTAACCCTGACCCCTAACCCCTAACCCTGACTCCTAACCCCAACCCCTAACCCTAAACCCTTTGCCTAACCCTAACCCCTAACCCCTAAACCCTATCCCCTAACCCTGACTCCTAACCCCAACCCCTAACCCTAACCCCTAACCCTAACCCCTAACCCTAACCCCTAACCCCTAACCCTAACCCTAACCCTAACCCTAACCCTAACCCCTAACCCTAACCCAACCCCTAACCCCTAACCCTGACTCCTAACCCCAACCCCTAACCCTAACCCTAACCCTTATTCTAACCCCTAACCCTAACCCCTTACCCTAAGCCCAGCAGCTCCCCCCCACCTCTTTCCTGGATATCTTTTCGAGTCTGGGACGCGACACGGCACACCTGAGCAGCTTGGTGGTTTAGTGCTGGACTAATTCGCAAGCAGCCCGGGCGGGAAAAGGCTGTGGGCAGCATTGTACTGCCCCAGGTGGGGCCAGCAGAAGCAGGTCATTACTCAACGTTGAGCCCAGCTTCCCCTGGTGAAACGAGTGTTCCTTTCTTTCTGAAGCAATGGGAAAAAGAAATGCATAAGTCAATGAAAAACTGAAATTTAAGTTGAAACAATTTTTAGAAAGACTCCCCAACTATACAGAAAGAAAGAAAAGACAAGGAAAGAAAGAAAGGAAGGAAGAAAGAAAGAAAGAAAGAATTTTTAAAAGAGAGAAACAACGTTGAACAAGTGCATAGGACGGATGGAATTCAGATTCCTTAGGAAGGATTCTAGCACTGTAGTCCAATGGGGAAAATCTGTGGAGGGCTGGGAGTTGGGGTGGTGGGGAAGAAAAGAAGAAAGTCAGTTAGCATTGAACATCTCAACGGGGTGGGAGGAGAAGCGGTGCCGAGATGGCAAGGAGGGAGCCAAGAGAGTGGGGGGAGGGGTAGAGAAGGTCAGGTTTCAGAAGGCTGAGAGGATCCAGACAATCAATAGGTCAAGAGTGACACCTGCTGGCAAATAGCGTGTGTCAATTGCCGCCGGGCAGCTGGTCGACCACCGCCGAGAGACTAAGTGCAACTGGTCGACCTGAGCTGAGAGACCAAATGCAACTGGTCGACCTCCGCTGAGATCAAAAGCAACTGGTCAACCTCAGCTGAGACCAAATGCAACTGGTCGACCTCAGCTGAGAGACTGAGTGCAACCAGGCAGCTGGTCGACTGCCTTCCTT
Source organism: Ochotona princeps (assembly GCF_030435755.1). Taxonomy (NCBI): domain Eukaryota; kingdom Metazoa; phylum Chordata; class Mammalia; order Lagomorpha; family Ochotonidae; genus Ochotona; species Ochotona princeps. The sequence goes on from NW_026696509.1 coordinate 15,181, forward strand.
GGAAAAGAAAGGGTTAGGGTGGGAGGGAGAGAGGGAGAAAGAGAGAAGGAGGGAGAGAGGGAGAGAGGGGCAGAGAGAGAGAGAGAGAGAGAGAGAGAGAGAGAGAGAGAGAGAATCTTCCACCACTTCACCAGTCAGTTCAGGACTTTGTCCCCAAAATGCAGGCCTAGAGAACTCAGAACGTTGGTGAACACAGCATTCCAGAGAGTATAGAATACTGGTCCTCAGTGCCACACAGCTCTGTTTAGCATACAAACAGGGTTTTCAACAGCTTTTGCCTCAAACCTGTGTGTGTGTGTGTGTGTGTGTGTGTGTGTAAAAACTGAACGTTTCTGACTTCATGTGCACAGAACCTCAACAAAACCACTAAACCAATGGGCATCGGAGTCCCATCTGGAGGTGTTCACATTGCATTTTGACAAGATACTGAGCCAAATCTCAGAGAGAGAAGTGAGGAGAAAAATCAATCAATAATGATAAATAGGTGGTAATAAATCACGAATGTAAAATCGAATGATCTGTATTCTGGGAGTGAGTGAGTGGAATTTACCAACAGTGTCTGGTACACCATTGTATCTGGATAGGCAATGCTGGAGAGCGGTGGGGGTGGTGATGGTGGTGGAGGGTGGGGGAGAGAGATGTCATTTCCAGTGTTCTCCAACCTATGGGAAACTTGTAGGGAAAGTAGCATGCTGCCTAACTCTAACCCTAACCCTAAACCCTAACCCTAACCCTAACCCCTAAACCCTAACGCTTACCCTAACCCTAACCCCTAACCCTAACCCTAACCTTAACCCTAACCCCTAACCCCTGACCCTGACTCCTAACCCTAACCCCTAACCCTAACCCCTAACCCTAACCCCTGACCCTAACCCCTGACCCTGACTCCTAACCCCAACCCCCAATCGTAACACTAACCCCTAACCCTAACCCTAACCCTAACCCTAACCCCTAAACCCTAACCCTAACCCTAACCCTAATCCTAACCCCTAACCCTGACCCCTAACCCCTAACCCTGACTCCTAACCCCAACCCCTAACCCTAAACCCTTTGCCTAACCCTAACCCCTAACCCCTAAACCCTATCCCCTAACCCTGACTCCTAACCCCAACCCCTAACCCTAACCCCTAACCCTAACCCCTAACCCTAACCCCTAACCCCTAACCCTAACCCTAACCCTAACCCTAACCCTAACCCCTAACCCTAACCCAACCCCTAACCCCTAACCCTGACTCCTAACCCCAACCCCTAACCCTAACCCTAACCCTTATTCTAACCCCTAACCCTAACCCCTTACCCTAAGCCCAGCAGCTCCCCCCCACCTCTTTCCTGGATATCTTTTCGAGTCTGGGACGCGACACACGGCACACCTGAGCAGCTTGGTGGTTTAGTGCTGGACTAATTCGCAAGCAGCCCGGGCGGGAAAAGGCTGTGGGCAGCATTGTACTGCCCCAGGTGGGGCCAGCAGAAGCAGGTCATTACTCAACGTTGAGCCCAGCTTCCCCTGGTGAAACGAGTGTTCCTTTCTTTCTGAAGCAATGGGAAAAAGAAATGCATAAGTCAATGAAAAACTGAAATTTAAGTTGAAACAATTTTTAGAAAGACTCCCCAACTATACAGAAAGAAAGAAAAGACAAGGAAAGAAAGAAAGGAAGGAAGAAAGAAAGAAAGAAAGAATTTTTAAAGAGAGAAACAACGTTGAACAAGTGCATAGGACGGATGGAATTCAGATTCCTTAGGAAGGATTCTAGCACTGTAGTCCAATGGGGAAAATCTGTGGAGGGCTGGGAGTTGGGGTGGTGGGGAAGAAAAGAAGAAAGTCAGTTAGCATTGAACATCTCAACGGGGTGGGAGGAGAAGCGGTGCCGAGATGGCAAGGAGGGAGCCAAGAGAGTGGGGGGAGGGGTAGAGAAGGTCAGGTTTCAGAAGGCTGAGAGGATCCAGACAATCAATAGGTCAAGAGTGACACCTGCTGGCAAATAGCGTGTGTCAATTGCCGCCGGGCAGCTGGTCGACCACCGCCGAGAGACTAAGTGCAACTGGTCGACCTGAGCTGAGAGACCAAATGCAACTGGTCGACCTCCGCTGAGATCAAAAGCAACTGGTCAACCTCAGCTGAGACCAAATGCAACTGGTCGACCTCAGCTGAGAGACTGAGTGCAACCAGGCAGCTGGTCGACTGCCTTCCTTGGAAAAGAAAGGGTTAGGGTGGGAGGGAGAGAGGGAGAAAGAGAGAAGGAGGGAGAGAGGGAGAGAGGGGCAGAGAGAGAGAGAGAGAGAGAGAGAGAGAGAGAGAGAGAGAGAATCTTCCACCACTTCACCAGTCAGTTCAGGACTTTGTCCCCAAAATGCAGGCCTAGAGAACTCAGAACGTTGGTGAACACAGCATTCCAGAGAGTATAGAATACTGGTCCTCAGTGCCACACAGCTCTGTTTAGCATACAAACAGGGTTTTCAACAGCTTTTGCCTCAAACCTGTGTGTGTGTGTGTGTGTGTGTGTGTGTGTAAAAACTGAACGTTTCTGACTTCATGTGCACAGAACCTCAACAAAACCACTAAACCAATGGGCATCGGAGTCCCATCTGGAGGTGTTCACATTGCATTTTGACAAGATACTGAGCCAAATCTCAGAGAGAGAAGTGAGGAGAAAATCAATCAATAATGATAAATAGGTGGTAATAAATCACGAATGTAAAATCGAATGATCTGTATTCTGGGAGTGAGTGAGTGGAATTTACCAACAGTGTCTGGTACACCATTGTATCTGGATAGGCAATGCTGGAGAGCGGTGGGGGTGGTGATGGTGGTGGAGGGTGGGGGAGAGAGATGTCATTTCCAGTGTTCTCCAACCTATGGGAAACTTGTAGGGAAAGTAGCATGCTGCCTAACTCTAACCCTAACCCTAAACCCTAACCCTAACCCTAACCCCTAAACCCTAACGCTTACCCTAACCCTAACCCCTAACCCTAACCCTAACCTTAACCCTAACCCCTAACCCCTGACCCTGACTCCTAACCCTAACCCCTAACCCTAACCCCTAACCCTAACCCCTGACCCTAACCCCTGACCCTGACTCCTAACCCCAACCCCCAATCGTAACACTAACCCCTAACCCTAACCCTAACCCTAACCCTAACCCCTAAACCCTAACCCTAACCCTAACCCTAATCCTAACCCCTAACCCTGACCCCTAACCCCTAACCCTGACTCCTAACCCCAACCCCTAACCCTAAACCCTTTGCCTAACCCTAACCCCTAACCCCTAAACCCTATCCCCTAACCCTGACTCCTAACCCCAACCCCTAACCCTAACCCCTAACCCTAACCCCTAACCCTAACCCCTAACCCCTAACCCTAACCCTAACCCTAACCCTAACCCTAACCCCTAACCCTAACCCAACCCCTAACCCCTAACCCTGACTCCTAACCCCAACCCCTAACCCTAACCCTAACCCTTATTCTAACCCCTAACCCTAACCCCTTACCCTAAGCCCAGCAGCTCCCCCCACCTCTTTCCTGGATATCTTTTCGAGTCTGGGACGCGACACGGCACACCTGAGCAGCTTGGTGGTTTAGTGCTGGACTAATTCGCAAGCAGCCCGGGCGGGAAAAGGCTGTGGGCAGCATTGTACTGCCCCAGGTGGGGCCAGCAGAAGCAGGTCATTACTCAACGTTGAGCCCAGCTTCCCTGGTGAAACGAGTGTTCCCTTTCTTTCTGAAGCAATGGGAAAAAGAAATGCATAAGTCAATGAAAAACTGAAATTTAAGTTGAAACAATTTTTAGAAAGACTCCCCAACTATACAGAAAGAAAGAAAAGACAAGGAAAGAAAGAAAGGAAGGAAGAAAGAAAGAAAGAAAGAATTTTTAAAAGAGAGAAACAACGTTGAACAAGTGCATAGGACGGATGGAATTCAGATTCCTTAGGAAGGATTCTAGCACTGTAGTCCAATGGGGAAAATCTGTGGAGGGCTGGGAGTTGGGGTGGTGGGGAAGAAAAGAAGAAAGTCAGTTAGCATTGAACATCTCAACGGGGTGGGAGGAGAAGCGGTGCCGAGATGGCAAGGAGGGAGCCAAGAGAGTGGGGGAGGGGTAGAGAAGGTCAGGTTTCAGAAGGCTGAGAGGATCCAGACAATCAATAGGTCAAGAGTGACACCTGCTGGCAAATAGCGTGTGTCAATTGCCGCCGGGCAGCTGGTCGACCACCGCCGAGAGACTAAGTGCAACTGGTCGACCTGAGCTGAGAGACCAAATGCAACTGGTCGACCTCCCGCTGAGATCAAAAGCAACTGGTCAACCTCAGCTGAGACCAAATGCAACTGGTCGACCTCAGCTGAGAGACTGAGTGCAACCAGGCAGCTGGTCGACTGCCTTCCTTGGAAAAGAAAGGGTTAGGGTGGGAGGGAGAGAGGGAGAAAGAGAGAAGGAGGGAGAGAGGGAGAGAGGGGCAGAGAGAGAGAGAGAGAGAGAGAGAGAGAGAGAGAGAGAGAGAATCTTCCACCACTTCACCAGTCAGTTCAGGACTTTGTCCCCAAAATGCAGGCCTAGAGAACTCAGAACGTTGGTGAACACAGCATTCCAGAGAGTATAGAATACTGGTCCTCAGTGCCACACAGCTCTGTTTAGCATACAAACAGGGTTTTCAACAGCTTTTGCCTCAAACCTGTGTGTGTGTGTGTGTGTGTGTGTGTGTGTGTAAAAACTGAACGTTTCTGACTTCATGTGCACAGAACCTCAACAAAACAACTAAACCAATGGGCATCGGAGTCCCATCTGGAGGTGTTCACATTGCATTTTGACAAGATACTGAGCCAAATCTCAGAGAGAGAAGTGAGGAGAAAAATCAATCAATAATGATAAATAGGTGGTAATAAATCACGAATGTAAAATCGAATGATCTGTATTCTGGGAGTGAGTGAGTGGAATTTACCAACAGTGTCTGGTACACCATTGTATCTGGATAGGCAATGCTGGAGAGCGGTGGGGGTGGTGATGGTGGTGGAGGGTGGGGGAGAGAGATGTCATTTCCAGTGTTCTCCAACCTATGGGAAACTTGTAGGGAAAGTAGCATGCTGCCTAACTCTAACCCTAACCCTAAACCCTAACCCTAACCCTAACCCCTAAACCCTAACGCTTACCCTAACCCTAACCCCTAACCCTAACCCTAACCTTAACCCTAACCCCTAACCCCTGACCCTGACTCCTAACCCTAACCCCTAACCCTAACCCCTAACCCTAACCCCTGACCCTAACCCCTGACCCTGACTCCTAACCCCAACCCCCAATCGTAACACTAACCCCTAACCCTAACCCTAACCCTAACCCTAACCCCTAAACCCTAACCCTAACCCTAACCCTAATCCTAACCCCTAACCCTGACCCCTAACCCCTAACCCTGACTCCTAACCCCAACCCCTAACCCTAAACCCTTTGCCTAACCCTAACCCCTAACCCCTAAACCCTATCCCCTAACCCTGACTCCTAACCCCAACCCCTAACCCTAACCCCTAACCCTAACCCCTAACCCTAACCCCTAACCCCTAACCCTAACCCTAACCCTAACCCTAACCCTAACCCCTAACCCTAACCCCTAACCCTAACCCCTAACCCTGACTCCTAACCCCAACCCCTAACCCTAACCCTAACCCTTATTCTAACCCCTAACCCTAACCCCTTACCCTAAGCCCAGCAGCTCCCCCCCACCTCTTTCCTGGATATCTTTTCGAGTCTGGGACGCGACACGGCACACCTGAGCAGCTTGGTGGTTTAGTGCTGGACTAATTCGCAAGCAGCCCGGGCGGGAAAAGGCTGTGGGCAGCATTGTACTGCCCCAGGTGGGGCCAGCAGAAGCAGGTCATTACTCAACGTTGAGCCCAGCTTCCCCTGGTGAAACGAGTGTTCCTTTCTTTCTGAAGCAATGGGAAAAAGAAATGCATAAGTCAATGAAAAACTGAAATTTAAGTTGAAACAATTTTTAGAAAGACTCCCCAACTATACAGAAAGAAAGAAAAGACAAGGAAAGAAAGAAAGGAAGGAAGAAAGAAAGAAAGAAAGAATTTTTAAAAGAGAGAAACAACGTTGAACAAGTGCATAGGACGGATGGAATTCAGATTCCTTAGGAAGGATTCTAGCACTGTAGTCCAATGGGGAAAATCTGTGGAGGGCTGGGAGTTGGGGTGGTGGGGAAGAAAAGAAGAAAGTCAGTTAGCATTGAACATCTCAACGGGGTGGGAGGAGAAGCGGTGCCGAGATGGCAAGGAGGGAGCCAAGAGAGTGGGGGGAGGGGTAGAGAAGGTCAGGTTTCAGAAGGCTGAGAGGATCCAGACAATCAATAGGTCAAGAGTGACACCTGCTGGCAAATAGCGTGTGTCAATTGCCGCCGGGCAGCTGGTCGACCACCGCCGAGAGACTAAGTGCAACTGGTCGACCTGAGCTGAGAGACCAAATGCAACTGGTCGACCTCCGCTGAGATCAAAAGCAACTGGTCAACCTCAGCTGAGACCAAATGCAACTGGTCGACCTCAGCTGAGAGACTGAGTGCAACCAGGCAGCTGGTCGACTGCCTTCCTTGGAAAAGAAAGGGTTAGGGTGGGAGGGAGAGAGGGAGAAAGAGAGAAGGAGGGAGAGAGGGAGAGAGGGGCAGAGAGAGAGAGAGAGAGAGAGAGAGAGAGAGAGAGAGAGAGAGAGAATCTTCCACCACTTCACCAGTCAGTTCAGGACTTTGTCCCCAAAATGCAGGCCTAGAGAACTCAGAACGTTGGTGAACACAGCATTCCAGAGAGTATAGAATACTGGTCCTCAGTGCCACACAGCTCTGTTTAGCATACAAACAGGGTTTTCAACAGCTTTTGCCTCAAACCTGTGTGTGTGTGTGTGTGTGTGTGTGTGTGTGTGTGTAAAAACTGAACGTTTCTGACTTCATGTGCACAGAACCTCAACAAAACAACTAAACCAATGGGCATCGGAGTCCCATCTGGAGGTGTTCACATTGCATTTTGACAAGATACTGAGCCAAATCTCAGAGAGAGAAGTGAGGAGAAAAATCAATCAATAATGATAAATAGGTGGTAATAAATCACGAATGTAAAATCGAATGATCTGTATTCTGGGAGTGAGTGAGTGGAATTTACCAACAGTGTCTGGTACACCATTGTATCTGGATAGGCAATGCTGGAGAGCGGTGGGGGTGGTGATGGTGGTGGAGGGTGGGGGAGAGAGATGTCATTTCCAGTGTTCTCCAACCTATGGGAAACTTGTAGGGAAAGTAGCATGCTGCCTAACTCTAACCCTAACCCTAAACCCTAACCCTAACCCTAACCCCTAAACCCTAACGCTTACCCTAACCCTAACCCCTAACCCTAACCCTAACCTTAACCCTAACCCCTAACCCCTGACCCTGACTCCTAACCCTAACCCCTAACCCTAACCCCTAACCCTAACCCCTGACCCTAACCCCTGACCCTGACTCCTAACCCCAACCCCCAATCGTAACACTAACCCCTAACCCTAACCCTAACCCTAACCCTAACCCCTAAACCCTAACCCTAACCCTAACCCTAATCCTAACCCCTAACCCTGACTCCTAACCCCTAACCCTGACTCCTAACCCCAACCCCTAACCCTAAACCCTTTGCCTAACCCTAACCCCTAACCCCTAAACCCTATCCCCTAACCCTGACTCCTAACCCCAACCCCTAACCCTAACCCCTAACCCTAACCCCTAACCCTAACCCCTAACCCCTAACCCTAACCCTAACCCTAACCCTAACCCCTAACCCTAACCCAACCCCTAACCCCTAACCCTGACTCCTAACCCCAACCCCTAACCCTAACCCTAACCCTTATTCTAACCCCTAACCCTAACCCCTTACCCTAAGCCCAGCAGCTCCCCCCCACCTCTTTCCTGGATATCTTTTCGAGTCTGGGACGCGACACGGCACACCTGAGCAGCTTGGTGGTTTAGTGCTGGACTAATTCGCAAGCAGCCCGGGCGGGAAAAGGCTGTGGGCAGCATTGTACTGCCCCAGGTGGGGCCAGCAGAAGCAGGTCATTACTCAACGTTGAGCCCAGCTTCCCCTGGTGAAACGAGTGTTCCTTTCTTTCTGAAGCAATGGGAAAAAGAAATGCATAAGTCAATGAAAAACTGAAATTTAAGTTGAAACAATTTTTAGAAAGACTCCCCAACTATACAGAAAGAAAGAAAAGACAAGGAAAGAAAGAAAGGAAGGAAGAAAGAAAGAAAGAAAGAATTTTTAAAAGAGAGAAACAACGTTGAACAAGTGCATAGGACGGATGGAATTCAGATTCCTTAGGAAGGATTCTAGCACTGTAGTCCAATGGGGAAAATCTGTGGAGGGCTGGGAGTTGGGGTGGTGGGGAAGAAAAGAAGAAAGTCAGTTAGCATTGAACATCTCAACGGGGTGGGAGGAGAAGCGGTGCCGAGATGGCAAGGAGGGAGCCAAGAGAGTGGGGGGAGGGGTAGAGAAGGTCAGGTTTCAGAAGGCTGAGAGGATCCAGACAATCAATAGGTCAAGAGTGACACCTGCTGGCAAATAGCGTGTGTCAATTGCCGCCGGGCAGCTGGTCGACCACCGCCGAGAGACTAAGTGCAACTGGTCGACCTGAGCTGAGAGACCAAATGCAACTGGTCGACCTCCGCTGAGATCAAAAGCAACTGGTCAACCTCAGCTGAGACCAAATGCAACTGGTCGACCTCAGCTGAGAGACTGAGTGCAACCAGGCAGCTGGTCGACTGCCTTCCTTGGAAAAGAAAGGGTTAGGGTGGGAGGGAGAGAGGGAGAAAGAGAGAAGGAGGGAGAGAGGGAGAGAGGGGCAGAGAGAGAGAGAGAGAGAGAGAGAGAGAGAGAGAGAGAGAGAGAATCTTCCACCACTTCACCAGTCAGTTCAGGACTTTGTCCCCAAAATGCAGGCCTAGAGAACTCAGAACGTTGGTGAACACAGCATTCCAGAGAGTATAGAATACTGGTCCTCAGTGCCACACAGCTCTGTTTAGCATACAAACAGGGTTTTCAACAGCTTTTGCCTCAAACCTGTGTGTGTGTGTGTGTGTGTGTGTGTGTGTGTGTAAAAACTGAACGTTTCTGACTTCATGTGCACAGAACCTCAACAAAACAACTAAACCAATGGGCATCGGAGTCCCATCTGGAGGTGTTCACATTGCATTTTGACAAGATACTGAGCCAAATCTCAGAGAGAGAAGTGAGGAGAAAAATCAATCAATAATGATAAATAGGTGGTAATAAATCACGAATGTAAAATCGAATGATCTGTATTCTGGGAGTGAGTGAGTGGAATTTACCAACAGTGTCTGGTACACCATTGTATCTGGATAGGCAATGCTGGAGAGCGGTGGGGGTGGTGATGGTGGTGGAGGGTGGGGGAGAGAGATGTCATTTCCAGTGTTCTCCAACCTATGGGAAACTTGTAGGGAAAGTAGCATGCTGCCTAACTCTAACCCTAACCCTAAACCCTAACCCTAACCCTAACCCCTAAACCCTAACGCTTACCCTAACCCTAACCCCTAACCCTAACCCTAACCTTAACCCTAACCCCTAACCCCTGACCCTGACTCCTAACCCTAACCCCTAACCCTAACCCCTAACCCTAACCCCTGACCCTAACCCCTGACCCTGACTCCTAACCCCAACCCCCAATCGTAACACTAACCCCTAACCCTAACCCTAACCCTAACCCTAACCCCTAAACCCTAACCCTAACCCTAACCCTAATCCTAACCCCTAACCCTGACTCCTAACCCCTAACCCTGACTCCTAACCCCAACCCCTAACCCTAAACCCTTTGCCTAACCCTAACCCCTAACCCCTAAACCCTATCCCCTAACCCTGACTCCTAACCCCAACCCCTAACCCTAACCCCTAACCCTAACCCCTAACCCTAACCCCTAACCCCTAACCCTAACCCTAACCCTAACCCTAACCCCTAACCCTAACCCAACCCCTAACCCCTAACCCTGACTCCTAACCCCAACCCCTAACCCTAACCCTAACCCTTATTCTAACCCCTAACCCTAACCCCTTACCCTAAGCCCAGCAGCTCCCCCCCACCTCTTTCCTGGATATCTTTTCGAGTCTGGGACGCGACACGGCACACCTGAGCAGCTTGGTGGTTTAGTGCTGGACTAATTCGCAAGCAGCCCGGGCGGGAAAAGGCTGTGGGCAGCATTGTACTGCCCCAGGTGGGGCCAGCAGAAGCAGGTCATTACTCAACGTTGAGCCCAGCTTCCCCTGGTGAAACGAGTGTTCCTTTCTTTCTGAAGCAATGGGAAAAAGAAATGCATAAGTCAATGAAAAACTGAAATTTAAGTTGAAACAATTTTTAGAAAGACTCCCCAACTATACAGAAAGAAAGAAAAGACAAGGAAAGAAAGAAAGGAAGGAAGAAAGAAAGAAAGAAAGAATTTTTAAAAGAGAGAAACAACGTTGAACAAGTGCATAGGACGGATGGAATTCAGATTCCTTAGGAAGGATTCTAGCACTGTAGTCCAATGGGGAAAATCTGTGGAGGGCTGGGAGTTGGGGTGGTGGGGAAGAAAAGAAGAAAGTCAGTTAGCATTGAACATCTCAACGGGGTGGGAGGAGAAGCGGTGCCGAGATGGCAAGGAGGGAGCCAAGAGAGTGGGGGGAGGGGTAGAGAAGGTCAGGTTTCAGAAGGCTGAGAGGATCCAGACAATCAATAGGTCAAGAGTGACACCTGCTGGCAAATAGCGTGTGTCAATTGCCGCCGGGCAGCTGGTCGACCACCGCCGAGAGACTAAGTGCAACTGGTCGACCTGAGCTGAGAGACCAAATGCAACTGGTCGACCTCCGCTGAGATCAAAAGCAACTGGTCAACCTCAGCTGAGACCAAATGCAACTGGTCGACCTCAGCTGAGAGACTGAGTGCAACCAGGCAGCTGGTCGACTGCCTTCCTTGGAAAAGAAAGGGTTAGGGTGGGAGGGAGAGAGGGAGAAAGAGAGAAGGAGGGAGAGAGGGAGAGAGGGGCAGAGAGAGAGAGAGAGAGAGAGAGAGAGAGAGAGAGAGAGAGAATCTTCCACCACTTCACCAGTCAGTTCAGGACTTTGTCCCCAAAATGCAGGCCTAGAGAACTCAGAACGTTGGTGAACACAGCATTCCAGAGAGTATAGAATACTGGTCCTCAGTGCCACACAGCTCTGTTTAGCATACAAACAGGGTTTTCAACAGCTTTTGCCTCAAACCTGTGTGTGTGTGTGTGTGTGTGTGTGTGTGTGTGTGTGTGTAAAAACTGAACGTTTCTGACTTCATGTGCACAGAACCTCAACAAAACAACTAAACCAATGGGCATCGGAGTCCCATCTGGAGGTGTTCACATTGCATTTTGACAAGATACTGAGCCAAATCTCAGAGAGAGAAGTGAGGAGAAAAATCAATCAATAATGATAAATAGGTGGTAATAAATCACGAATGTAAAATCGAATGATCTGTATTCTGGGAGTGAGTGAGTGGAATTTACCAACAGTGTCTGGTACACCATTGTATCTGGATAGGCAATGCTGGAGAGCGGTAGGGGTGGTGATGGTGGTGGAGGGTGGGGGAGAGAGATGTCATTTCCAGTGTTCTCCAACCTATGGGAAACTTGTAGGGAAAGTAGCATGCTGCCTAACTCTAACCCTAACCCTAAACCCTAACCCTAACCCTAACCCCTAAACCCTAACGCTTACCCTAACCCTAACCCCTAACCCTAACCCTAACCTTAACCCTAACCCCTAACCCCTGACCCTGACTCCTAACCCTAACCCCTAACCCTAACCCCTAACCCTAACCCCTGACCCTAACCCCTGACCCTGACTCCTAACCCCAACCCCCAATCGTAACACTAACCCCTAACCCTAACCCTAACCCTAACCCTAACCCCTAAACCCTAACCCTAACCCTAACCCTAATCCTAACCCCTAACCCTGACTCCTAACCCCTAACCCTGACTCCTAACCCCAACCCCTAACCCTAAACCCTTTGCCTAACCCTAACCCCTAACCCCTAAACCCTATCCCCTAACCCTGACTCCTAACCCCAACCCCTAACCCTAACCCCTAACCCTAACCCCTAACCCTAACCCCTAACCCCTAACCCTAACCCTAACCCTAACCCTAACCCTAACCCCTAACCCTAACCCAACCCCTAACCCCTAACCCTGACTCCTAACCCCAACCCCTAACCCTAACCCTAACCCTTATTCTAACCCCTAACCCTAACCCCTTACCCTAAGCCCAGCAGCTCCCCCCCACCTCTTTCCTGGATATCTTTTCGAGTCTGGGACGCGACACGGCACACCTGAGCAGCTTGGTGGTTTAGTGCTGGACTAATTCGCAAGCAGCCCGGGCGGGAAAAGGCTGTGGGCAGCATTGTACTGCCCCAGGTGGGGCCAGCAGAAGCAGGTCATTACTCAACGTTGAGCCCAGCTTCCCCTGGTGAAACGAGTGTTCCTTTCTTTCTGAAGCAATGGGAAAAAGAAATGCATAAGTCAATGAAAAACTGAAATTTAAGTTGAAACAATTTTTAGAAAGACTCCCCAACTATACAGAAAGAAAGAAAAGACAAGGAAAGAAAGAAAGGAAGGAAGAAAGAAAGAAAGAAAGAATTTTTAAAAGAGAGAAACAACGTTGAACAAGTGCATAGGACGGATGGAATTCAGATTCCTTAGGAAGGATTCTAGCACTGTAGTCCAATGGGGAAAATCTGTGGAGGGCTGGGAGTTGGGGTGGTGGGGAAGAAAAGAAGAAAGTCAGTTAGCATTGAACATCTCAACGGGGTGGGAGGAGAAGCGGTGCCGAGATGGCAAGGAGGGAGCCAAGAGAGTGGGGGGAGGGGTAGAGAAGGTCAGGTTTCAGAAGGCTGAGAGGATCCAGACAATCAATAGGTCAAGAGTGACACCTGCTGGCAAATAGCGTGTGTCAATTGCCGCCGGGCAGCTGGTCGACCACCGCCGAGAGACTAAGTGCAACTGGTCGACCTGAGCTGAGAGACCAAATGCAACTGGTCGACCTCCGCTGAGATCAAAAGCAACTGGTCAACCTCAGCTGAGACCAAATGCAACTGGTCGACCTCAGCTGAGAGACTGAGTGCAACCAGGCAGCTGGTCGACTGCCTTCCTTGGAAAAGAAAGGGTTAGGGTGGGAGGGAGAGAGGGAGAAAGAGAGAAGGAGGGAGAGAGGGAGAGAGGGGCAGAGAGAGAGAGAGAGAGAGAGAGAGAGAGAGAGAGAGAATCTTCCACCACTTCACCAGTCAGTTCAGGACTTTGTCCCCAAAATGCAGGCCTAGAGAACTCAGAACGTTGGTGAACACAGCATTCCAGAGAGTATAGAATACTGGTCCTCAGTGCCACACAGCTCTGTTTAGCATACAAACAGGGTTTTCAACAGCTTTTGCCTCAAACCTGTGTGTGTGTGTGTGTGTGTGTGTGTGTGTGTGTGTGTGTAAAAACTGAACGTTTCTGACTTCATGTGCACAGAACCTCAACAAAACAACTAAACCAATGGGCATCGGAGTCCCATCTGGAGGTGTTCACATTGCATTTTGACAAGATACTGAGCCAAATCTCAGAGAGAGAAGTGAGGAGAAAAATCAATCAATAATGATAAATAGGTGGTAATAAATCACGAATGTAAAATCGAATGATCTGTATTCTGGGAGTGAGTGAGTGGAATTTACCAACAGTGTCTGGTACACCATTGTATCTGGATAGGCAATGCTGGAGAGCGGTGGGGGTGGTGATGGTGGTGGAGGGTGGGGGAGAGAGATGTCATTTCCAGTGTTCTCCAACCTATGGGAAACTTGTAGGGAAAGTAGCATGCTGCCTAACTCTAACCCTAACCCTAAACCCTAACCCTAACCCTAACCCCTAAACCCTAACGCTTACCCTAACCCTAACCCCTAACCCTAACCCTAACCTTAACCCTAACCCCTAACCCCTGACCCTGACTCCTAACCCTAACCCCTAACCCTAACCCCTAACCCTAACCCCTGACCCTAACCCCTGACCCTGACTCCTAACCCCAACCCCCAATCGTAACACTAACCCCTAACCCTAACCCTAACCCTAACCCTAACCCCTAAACCCTAACCCTAACCCTAACCCTAATCCTAACCCCTAACCCTGACTCCTAACCCCTAACCCTGACTCCTAACCCCAACCCCTAACCCTAAACCCTTTGCCTAACCCTAACCCCTAACCCCTAAACCCTATCCCCTAACCCTGACTCCTAACCCCAACCCCTAACCCTAACCCCTAACCCTAACCCCTAACCCTAACCCCTAACCCCTAACCCTAACCTTAACCCTAACCCCTAACCCTAACCCAACCCCTAACCCCTAACCCTGACTCCTAACCCCAACCCCTAACCCTAACCCTAACCCTTATTCTAACCCCTAACCCTAACCCCTTACCCTAAGCCCAGCAGCTCCCCCCCACCTCTTTCCTGGATATCTTTTCGAGTCTGGGACGCGACACGGCACACCTGAGCAGCTTGGTGGTTTAGTGCTGGACTAATTCGCAAGCAGCCCGGGCGGGAAAAGGCTGTGGGCAGCATTGTACTGCCCCAGGTGGGGCCAGCAGAAGCAGGTCATTACTCAACGTTGAGCCCAGCTTCCCCTGGTGAAACGAGTGTTCCTTTCTTTCTGAAGCAATGGGAAAAAGAAATGCATAAGTCAATGAAAAACTGAAATTTAAGTTGAAACAATTTTTAGAAAGACTCCCCAACTATACAGAAAGAAAGAAAAGACAAGGAAAGAAAGAAAGGAAGGAAGAAAGAAAGAAAGAAAGAATTTTTAAAAGAGAGAAACAACGTTGAACAAGTGCATAGGACGGATGGAATTCAGATTCCTTAGGAAGGATTCTAGCACTGTAGTCCAATGGGGAAAATCTGTGGAGGGCTGGGAGTTGGGGTGGTGGGGAAGAAAAGAAGAAAGTCAGTTAGCATTGAACATCTCAACGGGGTGGGAGGAGAAGCGGTGCCGAGATGGCAAGGAGGGAGCCAAGAGAGTGGGGGGAGGGGTAGAGAAGGTCAGGTTTCAGAAGGCTGAGAGGATCCAGACAATCAATAGGTCAAGAGTGACACCTGCTGGCAAATAGCGTGTGTCAATTGCCGCCGGGCAGCTGGTCGACCACCGCCGAGAGACTAAGTGCAACTGGTCGACCTGAGCTGAGAGACCAAATGCAACTGGTCGACCTCCGCTGAGATCAAAAGCAACTGGTCAACCTCAGCTGAGACCAAATGCAACTGGTCGACCTCAGCTGAGAGACTGAGTGCAACCAGGCAGCTGGTCGACTGCCTTCCTTGGAAAAGAAAGGGTTAGGGTGGGAGGGAGAGAGGGAGAAAGAGAGAAGGAGGGAGAGAGGGAGAGAGGGGCAGAGAGAGAGAGAGAGAGAGAGAGAGAGAGAGAGAGAGAATCTTCCACCACTTCACCAGTCAGTTCAGGACTTTGTCCCCAAAATGCAGGCCTAGAGAACTCAGAACGTTGGTGAACACAGCATTCCAGAGAGTATAGAATACTGGTCCTCAGTGCCACACAGCTCTGTTTAGCATACAAACAGGGTTTTCAACAGCTTTTGCCTCAAACCTGTGTGTGTGTGTGTGTGTGTGTGTGTGTGTGTGTGTAAAAACTGAACGTTTCTGACTTCATGTGCACAGAACCTCAACAAAACCACTAAACCAATGGGCATCGGAGTCCCATCTGGAGGTGTTCACATTGCATTTTGACAAGATACTGAGCCAAATCTCAGAGAGAGAAGTGAGGAGAAAAATCAATCAATAATGATAAATAGGTGGTAATAAATCACGAATGTAAAATCGAATGATCTGTATTCTGGGAGTGAGTGAGTGGAATTTACCAACAGTGTCTGGTACACCATTGTATCTGGATAGGCAATGCTGGAGAGCGGTGGGGGTGGTGATGGTGGTGGAGGGTGGGGGAGAGAGATGTCATTTCCAGTGTTCTCCAACCTATGGGAAACTTGTAGGGAAAGTAGCATGCTGCCTAACTCTAACCCTAACCCTAAACCCTAACCCTAACCCTAACCCCTAAACCCTAACGCTTACCCTAACCCTAACCCCTAACCCTAACCCTAACCTTAACCCTAACCCCTAACCCCTGACCCTGACTCCTAACCCTAACCCCTAACCCTAACCCCTAACCCTAACCCCTGACCCTAACCCCTGACCCTGACTCCTAACCCCAACCCCCAATCGTAACACTAACCCCTAACCCTAACCCTAACCCTAACCCTAACCCCTAAACCCTAACCCTAACCCTAACCCTAATCCTAACCCCTAACCCTGACTCCTAACCCCTAACCCTGACTCCTAACCCCAACCCCTAACCCTAAACCCTTTGCCTAACCCTAACCCCTAACCCCTAAACCCTATCCCCTAACCCTGACTCCTAACCCCAACCCCTAACCCTAACCCCTAACCCTAACCCCTAACCCTAACCCCTAACCCCTAACCCTAACCTTAACCCTAACCCCTAACCCTAACCCAACCCCTAACCCCTAACCCTGACTCCTAACCCCAACCCCTAACCCTAACCCTAACCCTTATTCTAACCCCTAACCCTAACCCCTTACCCTAAGCCCAGCAGCTCCCCCCCACCTCTTTCCTGGATATCTTTTCGAGTCTGGGACGCGACACGGCACACCTGAGCAGCTTGGTGGTTTAGTGCTGGACTAATTCGCAAGCAGCCCGGGCGGGAAAAGGCTGTGGGCAGCATTGTACTGCCCCAGGTGGGGCCAGCAGAAGCAGGTCATTACTCAACGTTGAGCCCAGCTTCCCCTGGTGAAACGAGTGTTCCTTTCTTTCTGAAGCAATGGGAAAAAGAAATGCATAAGTCAATGAAAAACTGAAATTTAAGTTGAAACAATTTTTAGAAAGACTCCCCAACTATACAGAAAGAAAGAAAAGACAAGGAAAGAAAGAAAGGAAGGAAGAAAGAAAGAAAGAAAGAATTTTTAAAAGAGAGAAACAACGTTGAACAAGTGCATAGGACGGATGGAATTCAGATTCCTTAGGAAGGATTCTAGCACTGTAGTCCAATGGGGAAAATCTGTGGAGGGCTGGGAGTTGGGGTGGTGGGGAAGAAAAGAAGAAAGTCAGTTAGCATTGAACATCTCAACGGGGTGGGAGGAGAAGCGGTGCCGAGATGGCAAGGAGGGAGCCAAGAGAGTGGGGGGAGGGGTAGAGAAGGTCAGGTTTCAGAAGGCTGAGAGGATCCAGACAATCAATAGGTCAAGAGTGACACCTGCTGGCAAATAGCGTGTGTCAATTGCC
>NW_026696509.1:45000-50000 GCF_030435755.1 Ochotona princeps
CAGATTCCTTAGGAAGGATTCTAGCACTGTAGTCCAATGGGGAAAATCTGTGGAGGGCTGGGAGTTGGGGTGGTGGGGAAGAAAAGAAGAAAGTCAGTTAGCATTGAACATCTCAACGGGGTGGGAGGAGAAGCGGTGCCGAGATGGCAAGGAGGGAGCCAAGAGAGTGGGGGGAGGGGTAGAGAAGGTCAGGTTTCAGAAGGCTGAGAGGATCCAGACAATCAATAGGTCAAGAGTGACACCTGCTGGCAAATAGCGTGTGTCAATTGCCGCCGGGCAGCTGGTCGACCACCGCCGAGAGACTAAGTGCAACTGGTCGACCTGAGCTGAGAGACCAAATGCAACTGGTCGACCTCCGCTGAGATCAAAAGCAACTGGTCAACCTCAGCTGAGACCAAATGCAACTGGTCGACCTCAGCTGAGAGACTGAGTGCAACCAGGCAGCTGGTCGACTGCCTTCCTTGGAAAAGAAAGGGTTAGGGTGGGAGGGAGAGAGGGAGAAAGAGAGAAGGAGGGAGAGAGGGAGAGAGGGGCAGAGAGAGAGAGAGAGAGAGAGAGAGAGAGAGAGAGAGAGAGAGAGAGAATCTTCCACCACTTCACCAGTCAGTTCAGGACTTTGTCCCCAAAATGCAGGCCTAGAGAACTCAGAACGTTGGTGAACACAGCATTCCAGAGAGTATAGAATACTGGTCCTCAGTGCCACACAGCTCTGTTTAGCATACAAACAGGGTTTTCAACAGCTTTTGCCTCAAACCTGTGTGTGTGTGTGTGTGTGTGTGTGTGTGTGTGTGTGTGTGTAAAAACTGAACGTTTCTGACTTCATGTGCACAGAACCTCAACAAAACCACTAAACCAATGGGCATCGGAGTCCCATCTGGAGGTGTTCACATTGCATTTTGACAAGATACTGAGCCAAATCTCAGAGAGAGAAGTGAGGAGAAAAATCAATCAATAATGATAAATAGGTGGTAATAAATCACGAATGTAAAATCGAATGATCTGTATTCTGGGAGTGAGTGAGTGGAATTTACCAACAGTGTCTGGTACACCATTGTATCTGGATAGGCAATGCTGGAGAGCGGTGGGGGTGGTGATGGTGGTGGAGGGTGGGGGAGAGAGATGTCATTTCCAGTGTTCTCCAACCTATGGGAAACTTGTAGGGAAAGTAGCATGCTGCCTAACTCTAACCCTAACCCTAAACCCTAACCCTAACCCTAACCCCTAAACCCTAACGCTTACCCTAACCCTAACCCCTAACCCTAACCCTAACCTTAACCCTAACCCCTAACCCCTGACCCTGACTCCTAACCCTAACCCCTAACCCTAACCCCTAACCCTAACCCCTGACCCTAACCCCTGACCCTGACTCCTAACCCCAACCCCCAATCGTAACACTAACCCCTAACCCTAACCCTAACCCTAACCCTAACCCCTAAACCCTAACCCTAACCCTAACCCTAATCCTAACCCCTAACCCTGACCCCTAACCCCTAACCCTGACTCCTAACCCCAACCCCTAACCCTAAACCCTTTGCCTAACCCTAACCCCTAACCCCTAAACCCTATCCCCTAACCCTGACTCCTAACCCCAACCCCTAACCCTAACCCCTAACCCTAACCCCTAACCCTAACCCCTAACCCCTAACCCTAACCCTAACCCTAACCCTAACCCTAACCCCTAACCCTAACCCAACCCCTAACCCCTAACCCTGACTCCTAACCCCAACCCCTAACCCTAACCCTAACCCTTATTCTAACCCCTAACCCTAACCCCTTACCCTAAGCCCAGCAGCTCCCCCCCACCTCTTTCCTGGATATCTTTTCGAGTCTGGGACGCGACACGGCACACCTGAGCAGCTTGGTGGTTTAGTGCTGGACTAATTCGCAAGCAGCCCGGGCGGGAAAAGGCTGTGGGCAGCATTGTACTGCCCCAGGTGGGGCCAGCAGAAGCAGGTCATTACTCAACGTTGAGCCCAGCTTCCCCTGGTGAAACGAGTGTTCCTTTCTTTCTGAAGCAATGGGAAAAAGAAATGCATAAGTCAATGAAAAACTGAAATTTAAGTTGAAACAATTTTTAGAAAGACTCCCCAACTATACAGAAAGAAAGAAAAGACAAGGAAAGAAAGAAAGGAAGGAAGAAAGAAAGAAAGAAAGAATTTTTAAAAGAGAGAAACAACGTTGAACAAGTGCATAGGACGGATGGAATTCAGATTCCTTAGGAAGGATTCTAGCACTGTAGTCCAATGGGGAAAATCTGTGGAGGGCTGGGAGTTGGGGTGGTGGGGAAGAAAAGAAGAAAGTCAGTTAGCATTGAACATCTCAACGGGGTGGGAGGAGAAGCGGTGCCGAGATGGCAAGGAGGGAGCCAAGAGAGTGGGGGGAGGGGTAGAGAAGGTCAGGTTTCAGAAGGCTGAGAGGATCCAGACAATCAATAGGTCAAGAGTGACACCTGCTGGCAAATAGCGTGTGTCAATTGCCGCCGGGCAGCTGGTCGACCACCGCCGAGAGACTAAGTGCAACTGGTCGACCTGAGCTGAGAGACCAAATGCAACTGGTCGACCTCCGCTGAGATCAAAAGCAACTGGTCAACCTCAGCTGAGACCAAATGCAACTGGTCGACCTCAGCTGAGAGACTGAGTGCAACCAGGCAGCTGGTCGACTGCCTTCCTTGGAAAAGAAAGGGTTAGGGTGGGAGGGAGAGAGGGAGAAAGAGAGAAGGAGGGAGAGAGGGAGAGAGGGGCAGAGAGAGAGAGAGAGAGAGAGAGAGAGAGAGAGAGAGAGAGAGAGAGAATCTTCCACCACTTCACCAGTCAGTTCAGGACTTTGTCCCCAAAATGCAGGCCTAGAGAACTCAGAACGTTGGTGAACACAGCATTCCAGAGAGTATAGAATACTGGTCCTCAGTGCCACACAGCTCTGTTTAGCATACAAACAGGGTTTTCAACAGCTTTTGCCTCAAACCTGTGTGTGTGTGTGTGTGTGTGTGTGTGTGTGTGTGTGTGTAAAAACTGAACGTTTCTGACTTCATGTGCACAGAACCTCAACAAAACCACTAAACCAATGGGCATCGGAGTCCCATCTGGAGGTGTTCACATTGCATTTTGACAAGATACTGAGCCAAATCTCAGAGAGAGAAGTGAGGAGAAAAATCAATCAATAATGATAAATAGGTGGTAATAAATCACGAATGTAAAATCGAATGATCTGTATTCTGGGAGTGAGTGAGTGGAATTTACCAACAGTGTCTGGTACACCATTGTATCTGGATAGGCAATGCTGGAGAGCGGTGGGGGTGGTGATGGTGGTGGAGGGTGGGGGAGAGAGATGTCATTTCCAGTGTTCTCCAACCTATGGGAAACTTGTAGGGAAAGTAGCATGCTGCCTAACTCTAACCCTAACCCTAAACCCTAACCCTAACCCTAACCCCTAAACCCTAACGCTTACCCTAACCCTAACCCCTAACCCTAACCCTAACCTTAACCCTAACCCCTAACCCCTGACCCTGACTCCTAACCCTAACCCCTAACCCTAACCCCTAACCCTAACCCCTGACCCTAACCCCTGACCCTGACTCCTAACCCCAACCCCCAATCGTAACACTAACCCCTAACCCTAACCCTAACCCTAACCCTAACCCCTAAACCCTAACCCTAACCCTAACCCTAATCCTAACCCCTAACCCTGACCCCTAACCCCTAACCCTGACTCCTAACCCCAACCCCTAACCCTAAACCCTTTGCCTAACCCTAACCCCTAACCCCTAAACCCTATCCCCTAACCCTGACTCCTAACCCCAACCCCTAACCCTAACCCCTAACCCTAACCCCTAACCCTAACCCCTAACCCCTAACCCTAACCCTAACCCTAACCCTAACCCTAACCCCTAACCCTAACCCAACCCCTAACCCCTAACCCTGACTCCTAACCCCAACCCCTAACCCTAACCCTAACCCTTATTCTAACCCCTAACCCTAACCCCTTACCCTAAGCCCAGCAGCTCCCCCCCACCTCTTTCCTGGATATCTTTTCGAGTCTGGGACGCGACACGGCACACCTGAGCAGCTTGGTGGTTTAGTGCTGGACTAATTCGCAAGCAGCCCGGGCGGGAAAAGGCTGTGGGCAGCATTGTACTGCCCCAGGTGGGGCCAGCAGAAGCAGGTCATTACTCAACGTTGAGCCCAGCTTCCCCTGGTGAAACGAGTGTTCCTTTCTTTCTGAAGCAATGGGAAAAAGAAATGCATAAGTCAATGAAAAACTGAAATTTAAGTTGAAACAATTTTTAGAAAGACTCCCCAACTATACAGAAAGAAAGAAAAGACAAGGAAAGAAAGAAAGGAAGGAAGAAAGAAAGAAAGAAAGAATTTTTAAAAGAGAGAAACAACGTTGAACAAGTGCATAGGACGGATGGAATTCAGATTCCTTAGGAAGGATTCTAGCACTGTAGTCCAATGGGGAAAATCTGTGGAGGGCTGGGAGTTGGGGTGGTGGGGAAGAAAAGAAGAAAGTCAGTTAGCATTGAACATCTCAACGGGGTGGGAGGAGAAGCGGTGCCGAGATGGCAAGGAGGGAGCCAAGAGAGTGGGGGGAGGGGTAGAGAAGGTCAGGTTTCAGAAGGCTGAGAGGATCCAGACAATCAATAGGTCAAGAGTGACACCTGCTGGCAAATAGCGTGTGTCAATTGCCGCCGGGCAGCTGGTCGACCACCGCCGAGAGACTAAGTGCAACTGGTCGACCTGAGCTGAGAGACCAAATGCAACTGGTCGACCTCCGCTGAGATCAAAAGCAACTGGTCAACCTCAGCTGAGACCAAATGCAACTGGTCGACCTCAGCTGAGAGACTGAGTGCAACCAGGCAGCTGGTCGACTGCCTTCCTTGGAAAAGAAAGGGTTAGGGTGGGAGGGAGAGAGGGAGAAAGAGAGAAGGAGGGAGAGAGGGAGAGAGGGGCAGAGAGAGAGAGAGAGAGAGAGAGAGAGAGAGAGAGAGAGAGAATCTTCCACCA
>NW_026696509.1:60000-62500 GCF_030435755.1 Ochotona princeps
GTGCTGGACTAATTCGCAAGCAGCCCGGGCGGGAAAAGGCTGTGGGCAGCATTGTACTGCCCCAGGTGGGGCCAGCAGAAGCAGGTCATTACTCAACGTTGAGCCCAGCTTCCCCTGGTGAAACGAGTGTTCCTTTCTTTCTGAAGCAATGGGAAAAAGAAATGCATAAGTCAATGAAAAACTGAAATTTAAGTTGAAACAATTTTTAGAAAGACTCCCCAACTATACAGAAAGAAAGAAAAGACAAGGAAAGAAAGAAAGGAAGGAAGAAAGAAAGAAAGAAAGAATTTTTAAAAGAGAGAAACAACGTTGAACAAGTGCAGAGACGGATGGAATTCAGATTCCTTAGGAAGGATTCTGGCACTGTAGCCAAACGGGGAAAATCTGTGGAGGGGTGGGAGTTGGGGTGGTGGGGAAGAAAAGAAGAAAGTCAGTTAGCATTGAACATCTAAACGGGGTGGGAGGAGAAGCGGTGCAGAGATGGCAAGGAGTGGGGGGAGGGGTAGGGAAGGTCAGGTTTCAGAAGGCTGAGAGGATGCAGACAATCAATAGGTCAAGAGTGACACCTGCTGGCAAATAGCGTGTGTCAATTGCCGCCGGGCAGCTGGTCGACCACCGCCGAGAGACTAAGTGCAACTGGTCGACCTGAGCTGAGAGACCAAATGCAACTGGTCGACCTCCGCTGAGACCAAAAGCAACTGGTCGACCTCCGCTGAGACCAAATGCAACTGGTCAACCTCCGCTGAGACCAAATGCAACTGGTCGACCTGAGCTGAGAGACTAAGTGCAACCAGGCAGCTGGTCGACTGCCTTCCTTGGAAAAGAAAGGGTTAGGGTGGGAGGGAGAGAGGGAGAAAGAGAGAAGGAGGGAGAGAGGGAGAGAGGGGCAGAGAGAGAGAGAGAATCTTCCACCACTTCACCAGTCAGTTCAGGACTTTGTCCCCAAAATGCAGGCCTAGAGAACTCAGAACGTTGGTGAACACAGCATTCCAGAGAGTATAGAATACTGGTCCTCAGTGCCACACAGCTCTGTTTAGCATACAAACAGGGTTTTCAACAGCTTTTGCCTCAAACCTGTGTGTGTGTGTGTGTGTGTGTGTGTGTGTGTGTAAAAACTGAACGTTTCTGACTTCATGTGCACAGAACCTCAACAAAACAACTAAACCAATGGGCATCGGAGTCCCATCTGGAGGTGTTCACATTGCATTTTGACAAGATACTGAGCCAAATCTCAGAGACAGAAGTGAGGAGCAAAATCAATCAATCATGATAAATAGGTGGTAAGAAATCACGAATGTAAAATCGAATGATCTGTATTCTGGGAGTGAGTGAGTGGAATTTACCAACAGTGTCTGGTACACCCTTGTATCTGGATAGGCAATGATGGAGAGCAGTGGGGGTGGTGATGGTGGTGGAGGGTGGGGGGGAGAGATGTCATTTCCAGTGTTCTCCAACCTATGGGAAACTTGTAGGGAAAGTAGCATGCTGCCTAACTCTAACCCTAACCCCTAACCCTAACCCTAACCCCTAAACCCTAACCCTAACCCTAACCCCTAACCCCTAACCCTGACTCCTAACCCTAACCCCTAACCCTAAC
Source organism: Ochotona princeps (assembly GCF_030435755.1). Lineage (NCBI taxonomy): Eukaryota > Metazoa > Chordata > Mammalia > Lagomorpha > Ochotonidae > Ochotona > Ochotona princeps. The sequence goes on from NW_026696509.1 coordinate 61,598, forward strand.
CCCTAACCCTAACCCCTAACCCCTATCCCCTAACCCTGACTCCTAACCCCAACCCCTAACCCTAAACCCTAACCCTAACCCTAACCCCTAAACCCTATCCCCTAACCCTGACTCCTAACCCCAACCCCTAACCCTAACCCCTAACCCTAACCCTAACCCCTAACCCTAACCCCTAAACCCTAACCCTAACCCTAACCCAACCCCTAACCCCTAACCCTGACTCCTAACACCAACCCCTAACCCTAAACCCTAACCCTAACCCTAACCCCTAAACCCTATCCCCTAACCCTGACTCCTAACCCCAACCCCTAACCCCAACCCCTAACCCTAACCCTAACCCTAACCCTAACCCTAACCCCTAACCCTAACCCCTAAACCCTAACCCTAACCCCTTACCCTAAGCCCAGCAGCTCCACCCCCACCTCTTTCCTGGATATCTTTTCGAGTCTGGGACGCGACACGGCACACCTGAGCAGCTTGGTGGTTTAGTGCTGGACTAATTCGCAAGCAGCCCGGGCGGGAAAAGGCTGTGGGCAGCATTGTACTGCCCCAGGTGGGGCCAGCAGAAGCAGGTCATTACTCAACGTTGAGCCCAGCTTCCCCTGGTGAAACGAGTGTTCCTGTCTTTCTGAAGCAATGGGAAAAAGAAATGCATAAGTCAATGAAAAACTGAAATTTAAGTTGAAACAATTTTTAGAAAGACTCCCCAACTATACAGAAAGAAAGAAAGAAAGAAAGAAAGAAAGAAAGAAAGAAAGAAAGAAAGAAAGAAAGAAAGAAAGAAAGAAAGAAAGAAAAGACAAGGAAAGAAAGAAAGAAAGGAAGAAAGAAAGAAAGAAAGAATTTTTAAAAGAGAGAAACAACGTTGAACAAGTGCAGAGACGGATGGAATTCAGATTCCTT
>NW_026696509.1:77500-110072 GCF_030435755.1 Ochotona princeps
GGCAGCATTGTACTGCCCCAGGTGGGGCCAGCAGAAGCAGGTCATTACTCAACGTTGAGCCCAGCTTCCCCTGGTGAAACGAGTGTTCCTTTCTTTCTGAAGCAATGGGAAAAAGAAATGCATAAGTCAATGAAAAACTGAAATTTAAGTTGAAACAATTTTTAGAAAGACTCCCCAACTATACAGAAAGAAAGAAAAGACAAGGAAAGAAAGAAAGGAAGGAAGAAAGAAAGAAAGAAAGAATTTTTAAAAGAGAGAAACAACGTTGAACAAGTGCATAGGACGGATGGAATTCAGATTCCTTAGGAAGGATTCTAGCACTGTAGTCCAATGGGGAAAATCTGTGGAGGGCTGGGAGTTGGGGTGGTGGGGAAGAAAAGAAGAAAGTCAGTTAGCATTGAACATCTCAACGGGGTGGGAGGAGAAGCGGTGCCGAGATGGCAAGGAGGGAGCCAAGAGAGTGGGGGGAGGGGTAGAGAAGGTCAGGTTTCAGAAGGCTGAGAGGATCCAGACAATCAATAGGTCAAGAGTGACACCTGCTGGCAAATAGCGTGTGTCAATTGCCGCCGGGCAGCTGGTCGACCACCGCCGAGAGACTAAGTGCAACTGGTCGACCTGAGCTGAGAGACCAAATGCAACTGGTCGACCTCCGCTGAGATCAAAAGCAACTGGTCAACCTCAGCTGAGACCAAATGCAACTGGTCGACCTCAGCTGAGAGACTGAGTGCAACCAGGCAGCTGGTCGACTGCCTTCCTTGGAAAAGAAAGGGTTAGGGTGGGAGGGAGAGAGGGAGAAAGAGAGAAGGAGGGAGAGAGGGAGAGAGGGGCAGAGAGAGAGAGAGAATCTTCCACCACTTCACCAGTCAGTTCAGGACTTTGTCCCCAAAATGCAGGCCTAGAGAACTCAGAACGTTGGTGAACACAGCATTCCAGAGAGTATAGAATACTGGTCCTCAGTGCCACACAGCTCTGTTTAGCATACAAACAGGGTTTTCAACAGCTTTTGCCTCAAACCTGTGTGTGTGTGTGTGTGTGTGTGTGTGTGTGTGTGTGTAAAAACTGAACGTTTCTGACTTCATGTGCACAGAACCTCAACAAAACAACTAAACCAATGGGCATCGGAGTCCCATCTGGAGGTGTTCACATTGCATTTTGACAAGATACTGAGCCAAATCTCAGAGAGAGAAGTGAGGAGAAAAATCAATCAATAATGATAAATAGGTGGTAATAAATCACGAATGTAAAATCGAATGATCTGTATTCTGGGAGTGAGTGAGTGGAATTTACCAACAGTGTCTGGTACACCATTGTATCTGGATAGGCAATGCTGGAGAGCGGTGGGGGTGGTGATGGTGGTGGAGGGTGGGGGAGAGAGATGTCATTTCCAGTGTTCTCCAACCTATGGGAAACTTGTAGGGAAAGTAGCATGCTGCCTAACTCTAACCCTAACCCTAAACCCTAACCCTAACCCTAACCCCTAAACCCTAACGCTTACCCTAACCCTAACCCCTAACCCTAACCCTAACCTTAACCCTAACCCCTAACCCCTGACCCTGACTCCTAACCCTAACCCCTAACCCTAACCCCTAACCCTAACCCCTGACCCTAACCCCTGACCCTGACTCCTAACCCCAACCCCCAATCGTAACACTAACCCCTAACCCTAACCCTAACCCTAACCCTAACCCCTAAACCCTAACCCTAACCCTAACCCTAATCCTAACCCCTAACCCTGACTCCTAACCCCTAACCCTGACTCCTAACCCCAACCCCTAACCCTAAACCCTTTGCCTAACCCTAACCCCTAACCCCTAAACCCTATCCCCTAACCCTGACTCCTAACCCCAACCCCTAACCCTAACCCCTAACCCTAACCCCTAACCCTAACCCCTAACCCCTAACCCTAACCCTAACCCTAACCCTAACCCTAACCCCTAACCCTAACCCAACCCCTAACCCCTAACCCTGACTCCTAACCCCAACCCCTAACCCTAACCCTAACCCTTATTCTAACCCCTAACCCTAACCCCTTACCCTAAGCCCAGCAGCTCCCCCCCACCTCTTTCCTGGATATCTTTTCGAGTCTGGGACGCGACACGGCACACCTGAGCAGCTTGGTGGTTTAGTGCTGGACTAATTCGCAAGCAGCCCGGGCGGGAAAAGGCTGTGGGCAGCATTGTACTGCCCCAGGTGGGGCCAGCAGAAGCAGGTCATTACTCAACGTTGAGCCCAGCTTCCCCTGGTGAAACGAGTGTTCCTTTCTTTCTGAAGCAATGGGAAAAAGAAATGCATAAGTCAATGAAAAACTGAAATTTAAGTTGAAACAATTTTTAGAAAGACTCCCCAACTATACAGAAAGAAAGAAAAGACAAGGAAAGAAAGAAAGGAAGGAAGAAAGAAAGAAAGAAAGAATTTTTAAAAGAGAGAAACAACGTTGAACAAGTGCATAGGACGGATGGAATTCAGATTCCTTAGGAAGGATTCTAGCACTGTAGTCCAATGGGGAAAATCTGTGGAGGGCTGGGAGTTGGGGTGGTGGGGAAGAAAAGAAGAAAGTCAGTTAGCATTGAACATCTCAACGGGGTGGGAGGAGAAGCGGTGCCGAGATGGCAAGGAGGGAGCCAAGAGAGTGGGGGGAGGGGTAGAGAAGGTCAGGTTTCAGAAGGCTGAGAGGATCCAGACAATCAATAGGTCAAGAGTGACACCTGCTGGCAAATAGCGTGTGTCAATTGCCGCCGGGCAGCTGGTCGACCACCGCCGAGAGACTAAGTGCAACTGGTCGACCTGAGCTGAGAGACCAAATGCAACTGGTCGACCTCCGCTGAGATCAAAAGCAACTGGTCAACCTCAGCTGAGACCAAATGCAACTGGTCGACCTCAGCTGAGAGACTGAGTGCAACCAGGCAGCTGGTCGACTGCCTTCCTTGGAAAAGAAAGGGTTAGGGTGGGAGGGAGAGAGGGAGAAAGAGAGAAGGAGGGAGAGAGGGAGAGAGGGGCAGAGAGAGAGAGAGAATCTTCCACCACTTCACCAGTCAGTTCAGGACTTTGTCCCCAAAATGCAGGCCTAGAGAACTCAGAACGTTGGTGAACACAGCATTCCAGAGAGTATAGAATACTGGTCCTCAGTGCCACACAGCTCTGTTTAGCATACAAACAGGGTTTTCAACAGCTTTTGCCTCAAACCTGTGTGTGTGTGTGTGTGTGTGTGTGTGTGTGTGTGTGTAAAAACTGAACGTTTCTGACTTCATGTGCACAGAACCTCAACAAAACAACTAAACCAATGGGCATCGGAGTCCCATCTGGAGGTGTTCACATTGCATTTTGACAAGATACTGAGCCAAATCTCAGAGAGAGAAGTGAGGAGCAAAATCAATCAATCATGATAAATAGGTGGTAAGAAATCACGAATGTAAAATCGAATGATCTGTATTCTGGGAGTGAGTGAGTGGAATTTACCAACAGTGTCTGGTACACCCTTGTATCTGGATAGGCAATGATGGAGAGCAGTGGGGGTGGTGATGGTGGTGGAGGGTGGGGGGGAGAGATGTCATTTCCAGTGTTCTCCAACCTATGGGAAACTTGTAGGGAAAGTAGCATGCTGCCTAACTCTAACCCTAACCCCTAACCCTAACCCTAACCCCTAAACCCTAACCCTAACCCTAACCCCTAACCCCTAACCCTGACTCCTAACCCTAACCCCTAACCCTAACCCCTAACCCTAACCCCTAACCCCTATCCCCTAACCCTGACTCCTAACCCCAACCCCTAACCCTAAACCCTAACCCTAACCCTAACCCCTAAACCCTATCCCCTAACCCTGACTCCTAACCCCAACCCCTAACCCTAACCCCTAACCCTAACCCTAACCCCTAACCCTAACCCCTAAACCCTAACCCTAACCCTAACCCAACCCCTAACCCCTAACCCTGACTCCTAACACCAACCCCTAACCCTAAACCCTAACCCTAACCCTAACCCCTAAACCCTATCCCCTAACCCTGACTCCTAACCCCAACCCCTAACCCCAACCCCTAACCCTAACCCTAACCCTAACCCTAACCCTAACCCCTAAACCTAACCCCTAAACCCTAACCCTAACCCCTTACCCTAAGCCCAGCAGCTCCACCCCCACCTCTTTCCTGGATATCTTTTCGAGTCTGGGACGCGACACGGCACACCTGAGCAGCTTGGTGGTTTAGTGCTGGACTAATTCGCAAGCAGCCCGGGCGGGAAAAGGCTGTGGGCAGCATTGTACTGCCCCAGGTGGGGCCAGCAGAAGCAGGTCATTACTCAACGTTGAGCCCAGCTTCCCCTGGTGAAACGAGTGTTCCTGTCTTTCTGAAGCAATGGGAAAAAGAAATGCATAAGTCAATGAAAAACTGAAATTTAAGTTGAAACAATTTTTAGAAAGACTCCCCAACTATACAGAAAGAAAGAAAGAAAGAAAGAAAGAAAGAAAGAAAGAAAGAAAGAAAGAAAGAAAGAAAGAAAGAAAGAAAAGACAAGGAAAGAAAGAAAGAAAGGAAGAAAGAAAGAAAGAAAGAATTTTTAAAAGAGAGAAACAACGTTGAACAAGTGCAGAGACGGATGGAATTCAGATTCCTTAGGAAGGATTCTGGCACTGTAGCCAAACGGGGAAAATCTGTGGAGGGGTGGGAGTTGGGGTGGTGGGGAAGAAAAGAAGAAAGTCAGTTAGCATTGAACATCTAAACGGGGTGGGAGGAGAAGCGGTGCAGAGATGGCAAGGAGTGGGGGGAGGGGTAGGGAAGGTCAGGTTTCAGAAGGCTGAGAGGATGCAGACAATCAATAGGTCAAGAGTGACACCTGCTGGCAAATAGCGTGTGTCAATTGCCGCCGGGCAGCTGGTCGACCACCGCCGAGAGACTAAGTGCAACTGGTCGACCTGAGCTGAGAGACCAAATGCAACTGGTCGACCTCCGCTGAGACCAAAAGCAACTGGTCGACCTCCGCTGAGACCAAATGCAACTGGTCAACCTCCGCTGAGACCAAATGCAACTGGTCGACCTGAGCTGAGAGACTAAGTGCAACCAGGCAGCTGGTCGACTGCCTTCCTTGGAAAAGAAAGGGTTAGGGTGGGAGGGAGAGAGGGAGAAAGAGAGAAGGAGGGAGAGAGGGAGAGAGGGGCAGAGAGAGAGAGAGAATCTTCCACCACTTCACCAGTCAGTTCAGGACTTTGTCCCCAAAATGCAGGCCTAGAGAACTCAGAACGTTGGTGAACACAGCATTCCAGAGAGTATAGAATACTGGTCCTCAGTGCCACACAGCTCTGTTTAGCATACAAACAGGGTTTTCAACAGCTTTTGCCTCAAACCTGTGTGTGTGTGTGTGTGTGTGTGTGTGTGTGTGTAAAAACTGAACGTTTCTGACTTCATGTGCACAGAACCTCAACAAAACAACTAAACCAATGGGCATCGGAGTCCCATCTGGAGGTGTTCACATTGCATTTTGACAAGATACTGAGCCAAATCTCAGAGACAGAAGTGAGGAGCAAAATCAATCAATCATGATAAATAGGTGGTAAGAAATCACGAATGTAAAATCGAATGATCTGTATTCTGGGAGTGAGTGAGTGGAATTTACCAACAGTGTCTGGTACACCCTTGTATCTGGATAGGCAATGATGGAGAGCAGTGGGGGTGGTGATGGTGGTGGAGGGTGGGGGGGAGAGATGTCATTTCCAGTGTTCTCCAACCTATGGGAAACTTGTAGGGAAAGTAGCATGCTGCCTAACTCTAACCCTAACCCCTAACCCTAACCCTAACCCCTAAACCCTAACCCTAACCCTAACCCCTAACCCCTAACCCTGACTCCTAACCCTAACCCCTAACCCTAACCCCTAACCCTAACCCCTAACCCCTATCCCCTAACCCTGACTCCTAACCCCAACCCCTAACCCTAAACCCTAACCCTAACCCTAACCCCTAAACCCTATCCCCTAACCCTGACTCCTAACCCCAACCCCTAACCCTAACCCCTAACCCTAACCCTAACCCCTAACCCTAACCCCTAAACCCTAACCCTAACCCTAACCCAACCCCTAACCCCTAACCCTGACTCCTAACACCAACCCCTAACCCTAAACCCTAACCCTAACCCTAACCCCTAAACCCTATCCCCTAACCCTGACTCCTAACCCCAACCCCTAACCCCAACCCCTAACCCTAACCCTAACCCTAACCCTAACCCCTAACCCTAACCCCTAAACCCTAACCCTAACCCCTTACCCTAAGCCCAGCAGCTCCCCCCCACCTCTTTCCTGGATATCTTTTCGAGTCTGGGACGCGACACGGCACACCTGAGCAGCTTGGTGGTTTAGTGCTGGACTAATTCGCAAGCAGCCCGGGCGGGAAAAGGCTGTGGGCAGCATTGTACTGCCCCAGGTGGGGCCAGCAGAAGCAGGTCATTACTCAACGTTGAGCCCAGCTTCCCCTGGTGAAACGAGTGTTCCTGTCTTTCTGAAGCAATGGGAAAAAGAAATGCATAAGTCAATGAAAAACTGAAATTTAAGTTGAAACAATTTTTAGAAAGACTCCCCAACTATACAGAAAGAAAGAAAGAAAGAAAGAAAGAAAGAAAGAAAGAAAGAAAGAAAGAAAGAAAGAAAGAAAGAAAAGACAAGGAAAGAAAGAAAGAAAGGAAGAAAGAAAGAAAGAAAGAATTTTTAAAAGAGAGAAACAACGTTGAACAAGTGCAGAGACGGATGGAATTCAGATTCCTTAGGAAGGATTCTGGCACTGTAGCCAAACGGGGAAAATCTGTGGAGGGGTGGGAGTTGGGGTGGTGGGGAAGAAAAGAAGAAAGTCAGTTAGCATTGAACATCTAAACGGGGTGGGAGGAGAAGCGGTGCAGAGATGGCAAGGAGTGGGGGGAGGGGTAGGGAAGGTCAGGTTTCAGAAGGCTGAGAGGATGCAGACAATCAATAGGTCAAGAGTGACACCTGCTGGCAAATAGCGTGTGTCAATTGCCGCCGGGCAGCTGGTCGACCACCGCCGAGAGACTAAGTGCAACTGGTCGACCTGAGCTGAGAGACCAAATGCAACTGGTCGACCTCCGCTGAGACCAAAAGCAACTGGTCGACCTCCGCTGAGACCAAATGCAACTGGTCAACCTCCGCTGAGACCAAATGCAACTGGTCGACCTGAGCTGAGAGACTAAGTGCAACCAGGCAGCTGGTCGACTGCCTTCCTTGGAAAAGAAAGGGTTAGGGTGGGAGGGAGAGAGGGAGAAAGAGAGAAGGAGGGAGAGAGGGAGAGAGGGGCAGAGAGAGAGAGAGAATCTTCCACCACTTCACCAGTCAGTTCAGGACTTTGTCCCCAAAATGCAGGCCTAGAGAACTCAGAACGTTGGTGAACACAGCATTCCAGAGAGTATAGAATACTGGTCCTCAGTGCCACACAGCTCTGTTTAGCATACAAACAGGGTTTTCAACAGCTTTTGCCTCAAACCTGTGTGTGTGTGTGTGTGTGTGTGTGTGTGTGTGTAAAAACTGAACGTTTCTGACTTCATGTGCACAGAACCTCAACAAAACAACTAAACCAATGGGCATCGGAGTCCCATCTGGAGGTGTTCACATTGCATTTTGACAAGATACTGAGCCAAATCTCAGAGACAGAAGTGAGGAGCAAAATCAATCAATCATGATAAATAGGTGGTAAGAAATCACGAATGTAAAATCGAATGATCTGTATTCTGGGAGTGAGTGAGTGGAATTTACCAACAGTGTCTGGTACACCCTTGTATCTGGATAGGCAATGATGGAGAGCAGTGGGGGTGGTGATGGTGGTGGAGGGTGGGGGGGAGAGATGTCATTTCCAGTGTTCTCCAACCTATGGGAAACTTGTAGGGAAAGTAGCATGCTGCCTAACTCTAACCCTAACCCCTAACCCTAACCCTAACCCCTAAACCCTAACCCTAACCCTAACCCCTAACCCCTAACCCTGACTCCTAACCCTAACCCCTAACCCTAACCCCTAACCCTAACCCCTAACCCCTATCCCCTAACCCTGACTCCTAACCCCAACCCCTAACCCTAAACCCTAACCCTAACCCTAACCCCTAAACCCTATCCCCTAACCCTGACTCCTAACCCCAACCCCTAACCCTAACCCCTAACCCTAACCCTAACCCCTAACCCTAACCCCTAAACCCTAACCCTAACCCTAACCCAACCCCTAACCCCTAACCCTGACTCCTAACACCAACCCCTAACCCTAAACCCTAACCCTAACCCTAACCCCTAAACCCTATCCCCTAACCCTGACTCCTAACCCCAACCCCTAACCCCAACCCCTAACCCTAACCCTAACCCTAACCCTAACCCTAACCCCTAACCCTAACCCCTAAACCCTAACCCTAACCCCTTACCCTAAGCCCAGCAGCTCCACCCCCACCTCTTTCCTGGATATCTTTTCGAGTCTGGGACGCGACACGGCACACCTGAGCAGCTTGGTGGTTTAGTGCTGGACTAATTCGCAAGCAGCCCGGGCGGGAAAAGGCTGTGGGCAGCATTGTACTGCCCCAGGTGGGGCCAGCAGAAGCAGGTCATTACTCAACGTTGAGCCCAGCTTCCCCTGGTGAAACGAGTGTTCCTGTCTTTCTGAAGCAATGGGAAAAAGAAATGCATAAGTCAATGAAAAACTGAAATTTAAGTTGAAACAATTTTTAGAAAGACTCCCCAACTATACAGAAAGAAAGAAAGAAAGAAAGAAAGAAAGAAAGAAAGAAAGAAAGAAAGAAAGAAAGAAAGAAAGAAAAGACAAGGAAAGAAAGAAAGAAAGGAAGAAAGAAAGAAAGAAAGAATTTTTAAAAGAGAGAAACAACGTTGAACAAGTGCAGAGACGGATGGAATTCAGATTCCTTAGGAAGGATTCTGGCACTGTAGCCAAACGGGGAAAATCTGTGGAGGGGTGGGAGTTGGGGTGGTGGGGAAGAAAAGAAGAAAGTCAGTTAGCATTGAACATCTAAACGGGGTGGGAGGAGAAGCGGTGCAGAGATGGCAAGGAGTGGGGGGAGGGGTAGGGAAGGTCAGGTTTCAGAAGGCTGAGAGGATGCAGACAATCAATAGGTCAAGAGTGACACCTGCTGGCAAATAGCGTGTGTCAATTGCCGCCGGGCAGCTGGTCGACCACCGCCGAGAGACTAAGTGCAACTGGTCGACCTGAGCTGAGAGACCAAATGCAACTGGTCGACCTCCGCTGAGACCAAAAGCAACTGGTCGACCTCCGCTGAGACCAAATGCAACTGGTCAACCTCCGCTGAGACCAAATGCAACTGGTCGACCTGAGCTGAGAGACTAAGTGCAACCAGGCAGCTGGTCGACTGCCTTCCTTGGAAAAGAAAGGGTTAGGGTGGGAGGGAGAGAGGGAGAAAGAGAGAAGGAGGGAGAGAGGGAGAGAGGGGCAGAGAGAGAGAGAGAATCTTCCACCACTTCACCAGTCAGTTCAGGACTTTGTCCCCAAAATGCAGGCCTAGAGAACTCAGAACGTTGGTGAACACAGCATTCCAGAGAGTATAGAATACTGGTCCTCAGTGCCACACAGCTCTGTTTAGCATACAAACAGGGTTTTCAACAGCTTTTGCCTCAAACCTGTGTGTGTGTGTGTGTGTGTGTGTGTGTGTGTGTAAAAACTGAACGTTTCTGACTTCATGTGCACAGAACCTCAACAAAACAACTAAACCAATGGGCATCGGAGTCCCATCTGGAGGTGTTCACATTGCATTTTGACAAGATACTGAGCCAAATCTCAGAGACAGAAGTGAGGAGCAAAATCAATCAATCATGATAAATAGGTGGTAAGAAATCACGAATGTAAAATCGAATGATCTGTATTCTGGGAGTGAGTGAGTGGAATTTACCAACAGTGTCTGGTACACCCTTGTATCTGGATAGGCAATGATGGAGAGCAGTGGGGGTGGTGATGGTGGTGGAGGGTGGGGGGGAGAGATGTCATTTCCAGTGTTCTCCAACCTATGGGAAACTTGTAGGGAAAGTAGCATGCTGCCTAACTCTAACCCTAACCCCTAACCCTAACCCTAACCCCTAAACCCTAACCCTAACCCTAACCCCTAACCCCTAACCCTGACTCCTAACCCTAACCCCTAACCCTAACCCCTAACCCTAACCCCTAACCCCTATCCCCTAACCCTGACTCCTAACCCCAACCCCTAACCCTAAACCCTAACCCTAACCCTAACCCCTAAACCCTATCCCCTAACCCTGACTCCTAACCCCAACCCCTAACCCTAACCCCTAACCCTAACCCTAACCCCTAACCCTAACCCCTAAACCCTAACCCTAACCCTAACCCAACCCCTAACCCCTAACCCTGACTCCTAACACCAACCCCTAACCCTAAACCCTAACCCTAACCCTAACCCCTAAACCCTATCCCCTAACCCTGACTCCTAACCCCAACCCCTAACCCCAACCCCTAACCCTAACCCTAACCCTAACCCTAACCCTAACCCCTAACCCTAACCCCTAAACCCTAACCCTAACCCCTTACCCTAAGCCCAGCAGCTCCCCCCCACCTCTTTCCTGGATATCTTTTCGAGTCTGGGACGCGACACGGCACACCTGAGCAGCTTGGTGGTTTAGTGCTGGACTAATTCGCAAGCAGCCCGGGCGGGAAAAGGCTGTGGGCAGCATTGTACTGCCCCAGGTGGGGCCAGCAGAAGCAGGTCATTACTCAACGTTGAGCCCAGCTTCCCCTGGTGAAACGAGTGTTCCTGTCTTTCTGAAGCAATGGGAAAAAGAAATGCATAAGTCAATGAAAAACTGAAATTTAAGTTGAAACAATTTTTAGAAAGACTCCCCAACTATACAGAAAGAAAGAAAGAAAGAAAGAAAGAAAGAAAGAAAGAAAGAAAGAAAGAAAGAAAGAAAGAAAGAAAGAAAAGACAAGGAAAGAAAGAAAGAAAGGAAGAAAGAAAGAAAGAAAGAATTTTTAAAAGAGAGAAACAACGTTGAACAAGTGCAGAGACGGATGGAATTCAGATTCCTTAGGAAGGATTCTGGCACTGTAGCCAAACGGGGAAAATCTGTGGAGGGGTGGGAGTTGGGGTGGTGGGGAAGAAAAGAAGAAAGTCAGTTAGCATTGAACATCTAAACGGGGTGGGAGGAGAAGCGGTGCAGAGATGGCAAGGAGTGGGGGGAGGGGTAGGGAAGGTCAGGTTTCAGAAGGCTGAGAGGATGCAGACAATCAATAGGTCAAGAGTGACACCTGCTGGCAAATAGCGTGTGTCAATTGCCGCCGGGCAGCTGGTCGACCACCGCCGAGAGACTAAGTGCAACTGGTCGACCTGAGCTGAGAGACCAAATGCAACTGGTCGACCTCCGCTGAGACCAAAAGCAACTGGTCGACCTCCGCTGAGACCAAATGCAACTGGTCAACCTCCGCTGAGACCAAATGCAACTGGTCGACCTGAGCTGAGAGACTGAGTGCAACCAGGCAGCTGGTCGACTGCCTTCCTTGGAAAAGAAAGGGTTAGGGTGGGAGGGAGAGAGGGAGAAAGAGAGAAGGAGGGAGAGAGGGAGAGAGGGGCAGAGAGAGAGAGAGAATCTTCCACCACTTCACCAGTCAGTTCAGGACTTTGTCCCCAAAATGCAGGCCTAGAGAACTCAGAACGTTGGTGAACACAGCATTCCAGAGAGTATAGAATACTGGTCCTCAGTGCCACACAGCTCTGTTTAGCATACAAACAGGGTTTTCAACAGCTTTTGCCTCAAACCTGTGTGTGTGTGTGTGTGTGTGTGTGTGTGTGTGTGTGTAAAAACTGAACGTTTCTGACTTCATGTGCACAGAACCTCAACAAAACAACTAAACCAATGGGCATCGGAGTCCCATCTGGAGGTGTTCACATTGCATTTTGACAAGATACTGAGCCAAATCTCAGAGACAGAAGTGAGGAGCAAAATCAATCAATCATGATAAATAGGTGGTAAGAAATCACGAATGTAAAATCGAATGATCTGTATTCTGGGAGTGAGTGAGTGGAATTTACCAACAGTGTCTGGTACACCCTTGTATCTGGATAGGCAATGATGGAGAGCAGTGGGGGTGGTGATGGTGGTGGAGGGTGGGGGGGAGAGATGTCATTTCCAGTGTTCTCCAACCTATGGGAAACTTGTAGGGAAAGTAGCATGCTGCCTAACTCTAACCCTAACCCCTAACCCTAACCCTAACCCCTAAACCCTAACCCTAACCCTAACCCCTAACCCCTAACCCTGACTCCTAACCCTAACCCCTAACCCTAACCCCTAACCCTAACCCCTAACCCCTATCCCCTAACCCTGACTCCTAACCCCAACCCCTAACCCTAAACCCTAACCCTAACCCTAACCCCTAAACCCTATCCCCTAACCCTGACTCCTAACCCCAACCCCTAACCCTAACCCCTAACCCTAACCCTAACCCCTAACCCTAACCCCTAAACCCTAACCCTAACCCTAACCCAACCCCTAACCCCTAACCCTGACTCCTAACACCAACCCCTAACCCTAAACCCTAACCCTAACCCTAACCCCTAAACCCTATCCCCTAACCCTGACTCCTAACCCCAACCCCTAACCCCAACCCCTAACCCTAACCCTAACCCTAACCCTAACCCTAACCCCTAACCCTAACCCCTAAACCCTAACCCTAACCCCTTACCCTAAGCCCAGCAGCTCCACCCCCACCTCTTTCCTGGATATCTTTTCGAGTCTGGGACGCGACACGGCACACCTGAGCAGCTTGGTGGTTTAGTGCTGGACTAATTCGCAAGCAGCCCGGGCGGGAAAAGGCTGTGGGCAGCATTGTACTGCCCCAGGTGGGGCCAGCAGAAGCAGGTCATTACTCAACGTTGAGCCCAGCTTCCCCTGGTGAAACGAGTGTTCCTGTCTTTCTGAAGCAATGGGAAAAAGAAATGCATAAGTCAATGAAAAACTGAAATTTAAGTTGAAACAATTTTTAGAAAGACTCCCCAACTATACAGAAAGAAAGAAAGAAAGAAAGAAAGAAAGAAAGAAAGAAAGAAAGAAAGAAAGAAAGAAAAGACAAGGAAAGAAAGAAAGAAAGGAAGAAAGAAAGAAAGAAAGAATTTTTAAAAGAGAGAAACAACGTTGAACAAGTGCAGAGACGGATGGAATTCAGATTCCTTAGGAAGGATTCTGGCACTGTAGCCAAACGGGGAAAATCTGTGGAGGGGTGGGAGTTGGGGTGGTGGGGAAGAAAAGAAGAAAGTCAGTTAGCATTGAACATCTAAACGGGGTGGGAGGAGAAGCGGTGCAGAGATGGCAAGGAGTGGGGGGAGGGGTAGGGAAGGTCAGGTTTCAGAAGGCTGAGAGGATGCAGACAATCAATAGGTCAAGAGTGACACCTGCTGGCAAATAGCGTGTGTCAATTGCCGCCGGGCAGCTGGTCGACCACCGCCGAGAGACTAAGTGCAACTGGTCGACCTGAGCTGAGAGACCAAATGCAACTGGTCGACCTCCGCTGAGACCAAAAGCAACTGGTCGACCTCCGCTGAGACCAAATGCAACTGGTCAACCTCCGCTGAGACCAAATGCAACTGGTCGACCTGAGCTGAGAGACTAAGTGCAACCAGGCAGCTGGTCGACTGCCTTCCTTGGAAAAGAAAGGGTTAGGGTGGGAGGGAGAGAGGGAGAAAGAGAGAAGGAGGGAGAGAGGGAGAGAGGGGCAGAGAGAGAGAGAGAATCTTCCACCACTTCACCAGTCAGTTCAGGACTTTGTCCCCAAAATGCAGGCCTAGAGAACTCAGAACGTTGGTGAACACAGCATTCCAGAGAGTATAGAATACTGGTCCTCAGTGCCACACAGCTCTGTTTAGCATACAAACAGGGTTTTCAACAGCTTTTGCCTCAAACCTGTGTGTGTGTGTGTGTGTGTGTGTGTGTGTGTGTAAAAACTGAACGTTTCTGACTTCATGTGCACAGAACCTCAACAAAACAACTAAACCAATGGGCATCGGAGTCCCATCTGGAGGTGTTCACATTGCATTTTGACAAGATACTGAGCCAAATCTCAGAGACAGAAGTGAGGAGCAAAATCAATCAATCATGATAAATAGGTGGTAAGAAATCACGAATGTAAAATCGAATGATCTGTATTCTGGGAGTGAGTGAGTGGAATTTACCAACAGTGTCTGGTACACCCTTGTATCTGGATAGGCAATGATGGAGAGCAGTGGGGGTGGTGATGGTGGTGGAGGGTGGGGGGGAGAGATGTCATTTCCAGTGTTCTCCAACCTATGGGAAACTTGTAGGGAAAGTAGCATGCTGCCTAACTCTAACCCTAACCCCTAACCCTAACCCTAACCCCTAAACCCTAACCCTAACCCTAACCCCTAACCCCTAACCCTGACTCCTAACCCTAACCCCTAACCCTAACCCCTAACCCTAACCCCTAACCCCTATCCCCTAACCCTGACTCCTAACCCCAACCCCTAACCCTAAACCCTAACCCTAACCCTAACCCCTAAACCCTATCCCCTAACCCTGACTCCTAACCCCAACCCCTAACCCTAACCCCTAACCCTAACCCTAACCCCTAACCCTAACCCCTAAACCCTAACCCTAACCCTAACCCAACCCCTAACCCCTAACCCTGACTCCTAACACCAACCCCTAACCCTAAACCCTAACCCTAACCCTAACCCCTAAACCCTATCCCCTAACCCTGACTCCTAACCCCAACCCCTAACCCCAACCCCTAACCCTAACCCTAACCCTAACCCTAACCCTAACCCCTAACCCTAACCCCTAAACCCTAACCCTAACCCCTTACCCTAAGCCCAGCAGCTCCACCCCCACCTCTTTCCTGGATATCTTTTCGAGTCTGGGACGCGACACGGCACACCTGAGCAGCTTGGTGGTTTAGTGCTGGACTAATTCGCAAGCAGCCCGGGCGGGAAAAGGCTGTGGGCAGCATTGTACTGCCCCAGGTGGGGCCAGCAGAAGCAGGTCATTACTCAACGTTGAGCCCAGCTTCCCCTGGTGAAACGAGTGTTCCTGTCTTTCTGAAGCAATGGGAAAAAGAAATGCATAAGTCAATGAAAAACTGAAATTTAAGTTGAAACAATTTTTAGAAAGACTCCCCAACTATACAGAAAGAAAGAAAGAAAGAAAGAAAGAAAGAAAGAAAGAAAGAAAGAAAGAAAGAAAAGACAAGGAAAGAAAGAAAGAAAGGAAGAAAGAAAGAAAGAAAGAATTTTTAAAAGAGAGAAACAACGTTGAACAAGTGCAGAGACGGATGGAATTCAGATTCCTTAGGAAGGATTCTGGCACTGTAGCCAAACGGGGAAAATCTGTGGAGGGGTGGGAGTTGGGGTGGTGGGGAAGAAAAGAAGAAAGTCAGTTAGCATTGAACATCTAAACGGGGTGGGAGGAGAAGCGGTGCAGAGATGGCAAGGAGTGGGGGGAGGGGTAGGGAAGGTCAGGTTTCAGAAGGCTGAGAGGATGCAGACAATCAATAGGTCAAGAGTGACACCTGCTGGCAAATAGCGTGTGTCAATTGCCGCCGGGCAGCTGGTCGACCACCGCCGAGAGACTAAGTGCAACTGGTCGACCTGAGCTGAGAGACCAAATGCAACTGGTCGACCTCCGCTGAGACCAAAAGCAACTGGTCGACCTCCGCTGAGACCAAATGCAACTGGTCAACCTCCGCTGAGACCAAATGCAACTGGTCGACCTGAGCTGAGAGACTAAGTGCAACCAGGCAGCTGGTCGACTGCCTTCCTTGGAAAAGAAAGGGTTAGGGTGGGAGGGAGAGAGGGAGAAAGAGAGAAGGAGGGAGAGAGGGAGAGAGGGGCAGAGAGAGAGAGAGAATCTTCCACCACTTCACCAGTCAGTTCAGGACTTTGTCCCCAAAATGCAGGCCTAGAGAACTCAGAACGTTGGTGAACACAGCATTCCAGAGAGTATAGAATACTGGTCCTCAGTGCCACACAGCTCTGTTTAGCATACAAACAGGGTTTTCAACAGCTTTTGCCTCAAACCTGTGTGTGTGTGTGTGTGTGTGTGTGTGTGTGTGTAAAAACTGAACGTTTCTGACTTCATGTGCACAGAACCTCAACAAAACAACTAAACCAATGGGCATCGGAGTCCCATCTGGAGGTGTTCACATTGCATTTTGACAAGATACTGAGCCAAATCTCAGAGAGAGAAGTGAGGAGCAAAATCAATCAATCATGATAAATAGGTGGTAAGAAATCACGAATGTAAAATCGAATGATCTGTATTCTGGGAGTGAGTGAGTGGAATTTACCAACAGTGTCTGGTACACCCTTGTATCTGGATAGGCAATGATGGAGAGCAGTGGGGGTGGTGATGGTGGTGGAGGGTGGGGGGGAGAGATGTCATTTCCAGTGTTCTCCAACCTATGGGAAACTTGTAGGGAAAGTAGCATGCTGCCTAACTCTAACCCTAACCCCTAACCCTAACCCTAACCCCTAAACCCTAACCCTAACCCTAACCCCTAACCCCTAACCCTGACTCCTAACCCTAACCCCTAACCCTAACCCCTAACCCTAACCCCTAACCCCTATCCCCTAACCCTGACTCCTAACCCCAACCCCTAACCCTAAACCCTAACCCTAACCCTAACCCCTAAACCCTATCCCCTAACCCTGACTCCTAACCCCAACCCCTAACCCTAACCCCTAACCCTAACCCTAACCCCTAACCCTAACCCCTAAACCCTAACCCTAACCCTAACCCAACCCCTAACCCCTAACCCTGACTCCTAACACCAACCCCTAACCCTAAACCCTAACCCTAACCCTAACCCCTAAACCCTATCCCCTAACCCTGACTCCTAACCCCAACCCCTAACCCCAACCCCTAACCCTAACCCTAACCCTAACCCTAACCCTAACCCCTAAACCCTAACCCTAACCCTAACCCTAACCCTAACCCCTAACCCTAACCCAACCCCTAACCCCTAACCCTGACTCCTAACCCCAACCCCTAACCCTAACCCTAACCCTTATTCTAACCCCTAACCCTAACCCCTTACCCTAAGCCCAGCAGCTCCCCCCCACCTCTTTCCTGGATATCTTCTCGAGTCTGGGACGCGACACGGCACACCTGAGCAGCTTGGTGGTTTAGTGCTGGACTAATTCGCAAGCAGCCCGGGCGGGAAAAGGCTGTGGGCAGCATTGTACTGCCCCAGGTGGGGCCAGCAGAAGCAGGTCATTACTCAACGTTGAGCCCAGCTTCCCCTGGTGAAACGAGTGTTCCTTTCTTTCTGAAGCAATGGGAAAAAGAAATGCATAAGTCAATGAAAAACTGAAATTTAAGTTGAAACAATTTTTAGAAAGACTCCCCAACTATACAGAAAGAAAGAAAAGACAAGGAAAGAAAGAAAGGAAGGAAGAAAGAAAGAAAGAAAGAATTTTTAAAAGAGAGAAACAACGTTGAACAAGTGCATAGGACGGATGGAATTCAGATTCCTTAGGAAGGATTCTAGCACTGTAGTCCAATGGGGAAAATCTGTGGAGGGCTGGGAGTTGGGGTGGTGGGGAAGAAAAGAAGAAAGTCAGTTAGCATTGAACATCTCAACGGGGTGGGAGGAGAAGCGGTGCCGAGATGGCAAGGAGGGAGCCAAGAGAGTGGGGGGAGGGGTAGAGAAGGTCAGGTTTCAGAAGGCTGAGAGGATCCAGACAATCAATAGGTCAAGAGTGACACCTGCTGGCAAATAGCGTGTGTCAATTGCCGCCGGGCAGCTGGTCGACCACCGCCGAGAGACTAAGTGCAACTGGTCGACCTGAGCTGAGAGACCAAATGCAACTGGTCGACCTCCGCTGAGATCAAAAGCAACTGGTCAACCTCAGCTGAGACCAAATGCAACTGGTCAACCTCAGCTGAGAGACTGAGTGCAACCAGGCAGCTGGTCGACTGCCTTCCTTGGAAAAGAAAGGGTTAGGGTGGGAGGGAGAGAGGGAGAAAGAGAGAAGGAGGGAGAGAGGGAGAGAGGGGCAGAGAGAGAGAGAGAGAGAGAGAGAGAGAGAGAGAGAGAATCTTCCACCACTTCACCAGTCAGTTCAGGACTTTGTCCCCAAAATGCAGGCCTAGAGAACTCAGAACGTTGGTGAACACAGCATTCCAGAGAGTATAGAATACTGGTCCTCAGTGCCACACAGCTCTGTTTAGCATACAAACAGGGTTTTCAACAGCTTTTGCCTCAAACCTGTGTGTGTGTGTGTGTGTGTGTGTGTGTGTGTGTGTGTGTAAAAACTGAACGTTTCTGACTTCATGTGCACAGAACCTCAACAAAACAACTAAACCAATGGGCATCGGAGTCCCATCTGGAGGTGTTCACATTGCATTTTGACAAGATACTGAGCCAAATCTCAGAGAGAGAAGTGAGGAGAAAAATCAATCAATAATGATAAATAGGTGGTAATAAATCACGAATGTAAAATCGAATGATCTGTATTCTGGGAGTGAGTGAGTGGAATTTACCAACAGTGTCTGGTACACCATTGTATCTGGATAGGCAATGCTGGAGAGCGGTAGGGGTGGTGATGGTGGTGGAGGGTGGGGGAGAGAGATGTCATTTCCAGTGTTCTCCAACCTATGGGAAACTTGTAGGGAAAGTAGCATGCTGCCTAACTCTAACCCTAACCCTAAACCCTAACCCTAACCCTAACCCCTAAACCCTAACGCTTACCCTAACCCTAACCCCTAACCCTAACCCTAACCTTAACCCTAACCCCTAACCCCTGACCCTGACTCCTAACCCTAACCCCTAACCCTAACCCCTAACCCTAACCCCTGACCCTAACCCCTGACCCTGACTCCTAACCCCAACCCCCAATCGTAACACTAACCCCTAACCCTAACCCTAACCCTAACCCTAACCCCTAAACCCTAACCCTAACCCTAACCCTAATCCTAACCCCTAACCCTGACTCCTAACCCCTAACCCTGACTCCTAACCCCAACCCCTAACCCTAAACCCTTTGCCTAACCCTAACCCCTAACCCCTAAACCCTATCCCCTAACCCTGACTCCTAACCCCAACCCCTAACCCTAACCCCTAACCCTAACCCCTAACCCTAACCCCTAACCCCTAACCCTAACCCTAACCCTAACCCTAACCCTAACCCCTAACCCTAACCCAACCCCTAACCCCTAACCCTGACTCCTAACCCCAACCCCTAACCCTAACCCTAACCCTTATTCTAACCCCTAACCCTAACCCCTTACCCTAAGCCCAGCAGCTCCCCCCCACCTCTTTCCTGGATATCTTTTCGAGTCTGGGACGCGACACGGCACACCTGAGCAGCTTGGTGGTTTAGTGCTGGACTAATTCGCAAGCAGCCCGGGCGGGAAAAGGCTGTGGGCAGCATTGTACTGCCCCAGGTGGGGCCAGCAGAAGCAGGTCATTACTCAACGTTGAGCCCAGCTTCCCCTGGTGAAACGAGTGTTCCTTTCTTTCTGAAGCAATGGGAAAAAGAAATGCATAAGTCAATGAAAAACTGAAATTTAAGTTGAAACAATTTTTAGAAAGACTCCCCAACTATACAGAAAGAAAGAAAAGACAAGGAAAGAAAGAAAGGAAGGAAGAAAGAAAGAAAGAAAGAATTTTTAAAAGAGAGAAACAACGTTGAACAAGTGCATAGGACGGATGGAATTCAGATTCCTTAGGAAGGATTCTAGCACTGTAGTCCAATGGGGAAAATCTGTGGAGGGCTGGGAGTTGGGGTGGTGGGGAAGAAAAGAAGAAA
This sequence comes from Ochotona princeps, assembly GCF_030435755.1. NCBI lineage: Eukaryota > Metazoa > Chordata > Mammalia > Lagomorpha > Ochotonidae > Ochotona > Ochotona princeps. The sequence continues at coordinate 97,253 of NW_026696509.1, forward strand.
GTCAGTTAGCATTGAACATCTCAACGGGGTGGGAGGAGAAGCGGTGCCGAGATGGCAAGGAGGGAGCCAAGAGAGTGGGGGGAGGGGTAGAGAAGGTCAGGTTTCAGAAGGCTGAGAGGATCCAGACAATCAATAGGTCAAGAGTGACACCTGCTGGCAAATAGCGTGTGTCAATTGCCGCCGGGCAGCTGGTCGACCACCGCCGAGAGACTAAGTGCAACTGGTCGACCTGAGCTGAGAGACCAAATGCAACTGGTCGACCTCCGCTGAGATCAAAAGCAACTGGTCAACCTCAGCTGAGACCAAATGCAACTGGTCGACCTCAGCTGAGAGACTGAGTGCAACCAGGCAGCTGGTCGACTGCCTTCCTTGGAAAAGAAAGGGTTAGGGTGGGAGGGAGAGAGGGAGAAAGAGAGAAGGAGGGAGAGAGGGAGAGAGGGGCAGAGAGAGAGAGAGAGAGAGAGAGAGAGAGAGAGAGAGAGAGAGAATCTTCCACCACTTCACCAGTCAGTTCAGGACTTTGTCCCCAAAATGCAGGCCTAGAGAACTCAGAACGTTGGTGAACACAGCATTCCAGAGAGTATAGAATACTGGTCCTCAGTGCCACACAGCTCTGTTTAGCATACAAACAGGGTTTTCAACAGCTTTTGCCTCAAACCTGTGTGTGTGTGTGTGTGTGTGTGTGTGTGTGTAAAAACTGAACGTTTCTGACTTCATGTGCACAGAACCTCAACAAAACCACTAAACCAATGGGCATCGGAGTCCCATCTGGAGGTGTTCACATTGCATTTTGACAAGATACTGAGCCAAATCTCAGAGAGAGAAGTGAGGAGAAAAATCAATCAATAATGATAAATAGGTGGTAATAAATCACGAATGTAAAATCGAATGATCTGTATTCTGGGAGTGAGTGAGTGGAATTTACCAACAGTGTCTGGTACACCATTGTATCTGGATAGGCAATGCTGGAGAGCGGTGGGGGTGGTGATGGTGGTGGAGGGTGGGGGAGAGAGATGTCATTTCCAGTGTTCTCCAACCTATGGGAAACTTGTAGGGAAAGTAGCATGCTGCCTAACTCTAACCCTAACCCTAAACCCTAACCCTAACCCTAACCCCTAAACCCTAACGCTTACCCTAACCCTAACCCCTAACCCTAACCCTAACCTTAACCCTAACCCCTAACCCCTGACCCTGACTCCTAACCCTAACCCCTAACCCTAACCCCTAACCCTAACCCCTGACCCTAACCCCTGACCCTGACTCCTAACCCCAACCCCCAATCGTAACACTAACCCCTAACCCTAACCCTAACCCTAACCCTAACCCCTAAACCCTAACCCTAACCCTAACCCTAATCCTAACCCCTAACCCTGACTCCTAACCCCTAACCCTGACTCCTAACCCCAACCCCTAACCCTAAACCCTTTGCCTAACCCTAACCCCTAACCCCTAAACCCTATCCCCTAACCCTGACTCCTAACCCCAACCCCTAACCCTAACCCCTAACCCTAACCCCTAACCCTAACCCCTAACCCCTAACCCCTAACCCTAACCCTAACCCTAACCCTAACCCCTAACCCTAACCCAACCCCTAACCCCTAACCCTGACTCCTAACCCCAACCCCTAACCCTAACCCTAACCCTTATTCTAACCCCTAACCCTAACCCCTTACCCTAAGCCCAGCAGCTCCCCCCCACCTCTTTCCTGGATATCTTTTCGAGTCTGGGACGCGACACGGCACACCTGAGCAGCTTGGTGGTTTAGTGCTGGACTAATTCGCAAGCAGCCCGGGCGGGAAAAGGCTGTGGGCAGCATTGTACTGCCCCAGGTGGGGCCAGCAGAAGCAGGTCATTACTCAACGTTGAGCCCAGCTTCCCCTGGTGAAACGAGTGTTCCTTTCTTTCTGAAGCAATGGGAAAAAGAAATGCATAAGTCAATGAAAAACTGAAATTTAAGTTGAAACAATTTTTAGAAAGACTCCCCAACTATACAGAAAGAAAGAAAAGACAAGGAAAGAAAGAAAGGAAGGAAGAAAGAAAGAAAGAAAGAATTTTTAAAAGAGAGAAACAACGTTGAACAAGTGCATAGGACGGATGGAATTCAGATTCCTTAGGAAGGATTCTAGCACTGTAGTCCAATGGGGAAAATCTGTGGAGGGCTGGGAGTTGGGGTGGTGGGGAAGAAAAGAAGAAAGTCAGTTAGCATTGAACATCTCAACGGGGTGGGAGGAGAAGCGGTGCCGAGATGGCAAGGAGGGAGCCAAGAGAGTGGGGGGAGGGGTAGAGAAGGTCAGGTTTCAGAAGGCTGAGAGGATCCAGACAATCAATAGGTCAAGAGTGACACCTGCTGGCAAATAGCGTGTGTCAATTGCCGCCGGGCAGCTGGTCGACCACCGCCGAGAGACTAAGTGCAACTGGTCGACCTCCGCTGAGATCAAAAGCAACTGGTCAACCTCAGCTGAGACCAAATGCAACTGGTCGACCTCAGCTGAGAGACTGAGTGCAACCAGGCAGCTGGTCGACTGCCTTCCTTGGAAAAGAAAGGGTTAGGGTGGGAGGGAGAGAGGGAGAAAGAGAGAAGGAGGGAGAGAGGGAGAGAGGGGCAGAGAGAGAGAGAGAGAGAGAGAGAGAGAGAGAGAGAGAGAGAGAGAATCTTCCACCACTTCACCAGTCAGTTCAGGACTTTGTCCCCAAAATGCAGGCCTAGAGAACTCAGAACGTTGGTGAACACAGCATTCCAGAGAGTATAGAATACTGGTCCTCAGTGCCACACAGCTCTGTTTAGCATACAAACAGGGTTTTCAACAGCTTTTGCCTCAAACCTGTGTGTGTGTGTGTGTGTGTGTGTGTGTGTAAAAACTGAACGTTTCTGACTTCATGTGCACAGAACCTCAACAAAACCACTAAACCAATGGGCATCGGAGTCCCATCTGGAGGTGTTCACATTGCATTTTGACAAGATACTGAGCCAAATCTCAGAGAGAGAAGTGAGGAGAAAAATCAATCAATAATGATAAATAGGTGGTAATAAATCACGAATGTAAAATCGAATGATCTGTATTCTGGGAGTGAGTGAGTGGAATTTACCAACAGTGTCTGGTACACCATTGTATCTGGATAGGCAATGCTGGAGAGCGGTGGGGTGGTGATGGTGGTGGAGGGTGGGGGAGAGAGATGTCATTTCCAGTGTTCTCCAACCTATGGGAAACTTGTAGGGAAAGTAGCATGCTGCCTAACTCTAACCCTAACCCTAAACCCTAACCCTAACCCTAACCCCTAAACCCTAACGCTTACCCTAACCCTAACCCCTAACCCTAACCCTAACCTTAACCCTAACCCCTAACCCCTGACCCTGACTCCTAACCCTAACCCCTAACCCTAACCCCTAACCCTAACCCCTGACCCTAACCCCTGACCCTGACTCCTAACCCCAACCCCCAATCGTAACACTAACCCCTAACCCTAACCCTAACCCTAACCCTAACCCCTAAACCCTAACCCTAACCCTAACCCTAATCCTAACCCCTAACCCTGACTCCTAACCCCTAACCCTGACTCCTAACCCCAACCCCTAACCCTAAACCCTTTGCCTAACCCTAACCCCTAACCCCTAAACCCTATCCCCTAACCCTGACTCCTAACCCCAACCCCTAACCCTAACCCCTAACCCTAACCCCTAACCCTAACCCCTAACCCCTAACCCTAACCCTAACCCTAACCCTAACCCTAACCCCTAACCCTAACCCAACCCCTAACCCCTAACCCTGACTCCTAACCCCAACCCCTAACCCTAACCCTAACCCTTATTCTAACCCCTAACCCTAACCCCTTACCCTAAGCCCAGCAGCTCCCCCCCACCTCTTTCCTGGATATCTTTTCGAGTCTGGGACGCGACACGGCACACCTGAGCAGCTTGGTGGTTTAGTGCTGGACTAATTCGCAAGCAGCCCGGGCGGGAAAAGGCTGTGGGCAGCATTGTACTGCCCCAGGTGGGGCCAGCAGAAGCAGGTCATTACTCAACGTTGAGCCCAGCTTCCCCTGGTGAAACGAGTGTTCCTTTCTTTCTGAAGCAATGGGAAAAAGAAATGCATAAGTCAATGAAAAACTGAAATTTAAGTTGAAACAATTTTTAGAAAGACTCCCCAACTATACAGAAAGAAAGAAAAGACAAGGAAAGAAAGAAAGGAAGGAAGAAAGAAAGAAAGAAAGAATTTTTAAAAGAGAGAAACAACGTTGAACAAGTGCATAGGACGGATGGAATTCAGATTCCTTAGGAAGGATTCTAGCACTGTAGTCCAATGGGGAAAATCTGTGGAGGGCTGGGAGTTGGGGTGGTGGGGAAGAAAAGAAGAAAGTCAGTTAGCATTGAACATCTCAACGGGGTGGGAGGAGAAGCGGTGCCGAGATGGCAAGGAGGGAGCCAAGAGAGTGGGGGGAGGGGTAGAGAAGGTCAGGTTTCAGAAGGCTGAGAGGATCCAGACAATCAATAGGTCAAGAGTGACACCTGCTGGCAAATAGCGTGTGTCAATTGCCGCCGGGCAGCTGGTCGACCACCGCCGAGAGACTAAGTGCAACTGGTCGACCTGAGCTGAGAGACCAAATGCAACTGGTCGACCTCCGCTGAGATCAAAAGCAACTGGTCAACCTCAGCTGAGACCAAATGCAACTGGTCGACCTCAGCTGAGAGACTGAGTGCAACCAGGCAGCTGGTCGACTGCCTTCCTTGGAAAAGAAAGGGTTAGGGTGGGAGGGAGAGAGGGAGAAAGAGAGAAGGAGGGAGAGAGGGAGAGAGGGGCAGAGAGAGAGAGAGAGAGAGAGAGAGAGAGAGAGAGAGAGAGAGAATCTTCCACCACTTCACCAGTCAGTTCAGGACTTTGTCCCCAAAATGCAGGCCTAGAGAACTCAGAACGTTGGTGAACACAGCATTCCAGAGAGTATAGAATACTGGTCCTCAGTGCCACACAGCTCTGTTTAGCATACAAACAGGGTTTTCAACAGCTTTTGCCTCAAACCTGTGTGTGTGTGTGTGTGTGTGTGTGTGTGTGTGTAAAAACTGAACGTTTCTGACTTCATGTGCACAGAACCTCAACAAAACAACTAAACCAATGGGCATCGGAGTCCCATCTGGAGGTGTTCACATTGCATTTTGACAAGATACTGAGCCAAATCTCAGAGAGAGAAGTGAGGAGAAAAATCAATCAATAATGATAAATAGGTGGTAATAAATCACGAATGTAAAATCGAATGATCTGTATTCTGGGAGTGAGTGAGTGGAATTTACCAACAGTGTCTGGTACACCATTGTATCTGGATAGGCAATGCTGGAGAGCGGTGGGGGTGGTGATGGTGGTGGAGGGTGGGGGAGAGAGATGTCATTTCCAGTGTTCTCCAACCTATGGGAAACTTGTAGGGAAAGTAGCATGCTGCCTAACTCTAACCCTAACCCTAAACCCTAACCCTAACCCTAACCCCTAAACCCTAACGCTTACCCTAACCCTAACCCCTAACCCTAACCCTAACCTTAACCCTAACCCCTAACCCCTGACCCTGACTCCTAACCCTAACCCCTAACCCTAACCCCTAACCCTAACCCCTGACCCTAACCCCTGACCCTGACTCCTAACCCCAACCCCCAATCGTAACACTAACCCCTAACCCTAACCCTAACCCTAACCCTAACCCCTAAACCCTAACCCTAACCCTAACCCTAATCCTAACCCCTAACCCTGACTCCTAACCCCTAACCCTGACTCCTAACCCCAACCCCTAACCCTAAACCCTTTGCCTAACCCTAACCCCTAACCCCTAAACCCTATCCCCTAACCCTGACTCCTAACCCCAACCCCTAACCCTAACCCCTAACCCTAACCCCTAACCCTAACCCCTAACCCTAACCCTAACCCTAACCCTAACCCCTAACCCTAACCCAACCCCTAACCCCTAACCCTGACTCCTAACCCCAACCCCTAACCCTAACCCTAACCCTTATTCTAACCCCTAACCCTAACCCCTTACCCTAAGCCCAGCAGCTCCCCCCCACCTCTTTCCTGGATATCTTTTCGAGTCTGGGACGCGACACGGCACACCTGAGCAGCTTGGTGGTTTAGTGCTGGACTAATTCGCAAGCAGCCCGGGCGGGAAAAGGCTGTGGGCAGCATTGTACTGCCCCAGGTGGGGCCAGCAGAAGCAGGTCATTACTCAACGTTGAGCCCAGCTTCCCCTGGTGAAACGAGTGTTCCTTTCTTTCTGAAGCAATGGGAAAAAGAAATGCATAAGTCAATGAAAAACTGAAATTTAAGTTGAAACAATTTTTAGAAAGACTCCCCAACTATACAGAAAGAAAGAAAAGACAAGGAAAGAAAGAAAGGAAGGAAGAAAGAAAGAAAGAAAGAATTTTTAAAAGAGAGAAACAACGTTGAACAAGTGCATAGGACGGATGGAATTCAGATTCCTTAGGAAGGATTCTAGCACTGTAGTCCAATGGGGAAAATCTGTGGAGGGCTGGGAGTTGGGGTGGTGGGGAAGAAAAGAAGAAAGTCAGTTAGCATTGAACATCTCAACGGGGTGGGAGGAGAAGCGGTGCCGAGATGGCAAGGAGGGAGCCAAGAGAGTGGGGGGAGGGGTAGAGAAGGTCAGGTTTCAGAAGGCTGAGAGGATCCAGACAATCAATAGGTCAAGAGTGACACCTGCTGGCAAATAGCGTGTGTCAATTGCCGCCGGGCAGCTGGTCGACCACCGCCGAGAGACTAAGTGCAACTGGTCGACCTCCGCTGAGATCAAAAGCAACTGGTCAACCTCAGCTGAGACCAAATGCAACTGGTCGACCTCAGCTGAGAGACTGAGTGCAACCAGGCAGCTGGTCGACTGCCTTCCTTGGAAAAGAAAGGGTTAGGGTGGGAAGGAGAGAGGGAGAAAGAGAGAAGGAGGGAGAGAGGGAGAGAGGGGCAGAGAGAGAGAGAGAGAGAGAGAGAGAGAGAGAGAGAGAGAATCTTCCACCACTTCACCAGTCAGTTCAGGACTTTGTCCCAAAATGCAGGCCTAGAGAACTCAGAACGTTGGTGAACACAGCATTCCAGAGAGTATAGAATACTGGTCCTCAGTGCCACACAGCTCTGTTTAGCATACAAACAGGGTTTTCAACAGCTTTTGCCTCAAACCTGTGTGTGTGTGTGTGTGTGTGTGTGTGTGTGTGTGTAAAAACTGAACGTTTCTGACTTCATGTGCACAGAACCTCAACAAAACAACTAAACCAATGGGCATCGGAGTCCCATCTGGAGGTGTTCACATTGCATTTTGACAAGATACTGAGCCAAATCTCAGAGAGAGAAGTGAGGAGAAAAATCAATCAATAATGATAAATAGGTGGTAATAAATCACCGAATGTAAAATCGAATGATCTGTATTCTGGGAGTGAGTGAGTGGAATTTACCAACAGTGTCTGGTACACCATTGTATCTGGATAGGCAATGCTGGAGAGCGGTGGGGGTGGTGATGGTGGTGGAGGGTGGGGGAGAGAGATGTCATTTCCAGTGTTCTCCAACCTATGGGAAACTTGTAGGGAAAGTAGCATGCTGCCTAACTCTAACCCTAACCCTAAACCCTAACCCTAACCCTAACCCCTAAACCCTAACGCTTACCCTAACCCTAACCCCTAACCCTAACCCTAACCTTAACCCTAACCCCTAACCCCTGACCCTGACTCCTAACCCTAACCCCTAACCCTAACCCCTAACCCTAACCCCTGACCCTAACCCCTGACCCTGACTCCTAACCCCAACCCCCAATCGTAACACTAACCCCTAACCCTAACCCTAACCCTAACCCTAACCCCTAAACCCTAACCCTAACCCTAACCCTAATCCTAACCCCTAACCCTGACTCCTAACCCCAACCCCTAACCCTAAACCCTTTGCCTAACCCTAACCCCTAACCCCTAAACCCTATCCCCTAACCCTGACTCCTAACCCCAACCCCTAACCCTAACCCCTAACCCTAACCCCTAACCCTAACCCCTAACCCCTAACCCTAACCCTAACCCTAACCCTAACCCTAACCCCTAACCCTAACCCAACCCCTAACCCCTAACCCTGACTCCTAACCCCAACCCCTAACCCTAACCCTAACCCTTATTCTAACCCCTAACCCTAACCCCTTACCCTAAGCCCAGCAGCTCCCCCCCACCTCTTTCCTGGATATCTTTTCGAGTCTGGGACGCGACACGGCACACCTGAGCAGCTTGGTGGTTTAGTGCTGGACTAATTCGCAAGCAGCCCGGGCGGGAAAAGGCTGTGGGCAGCATTGTACTGCCCCAGGTGGGGCCAGCAGAAGCAGGTCATTACTCAACGTTGAGCCCAGCTTCCCCTGGTGAAACGAGTGTTCCTTTCTTTCTGAAGCAATGGGAAAAAGAAATGCATAAGTCAATGAAAAACTGAAATTTAAGTTGAAACAATTTTTAGAAAGACTCCCCAACTATACAGAAAGAAAGAAAAGACAAGGAAAGAAAGAAAGGAAGGAAGAAAGAAAGAAAGAAAGAATTTTTAAAAGAGAGAAACAACGTTGAACAAGTGCATAGGACGGATGGAATTCAGATTCCTTAGGAAGGATTCTAGCACTGTAGTCCAATGGGGAAAATCTGTGGAGGGCTGGGAGTTGGGGTGGTGGGGAAGAAAAGAAGAAAGTCAGTTAGCATTGAACATCTCAACGGGGTGGGAGGAGAAGCGGTGCCGAGATGGCAAGGAGGGAGCCAAGAGAGTGGGGGGAGGGGTAGAGAAGGTCAGGTTTCAGAAGGCTGAGAGGATCCAGACAATCAATAGGTCAAGAGTGACACCTGCTGGCAAATAGCGTGTGTCAATTGCCGCCGGGCAGCTGGTCGACCACCGCCGAGAGACTAAGTGCAACTGGTCGACCTGAGCTGAGAGACCAAATGCAACTGGTCGACCTCCGCTGAGATCAAAAGCAACTGGTCAACCTCAGCTGAGACCAAATGCAACTGGTCGACCTCAGCTGAGAGACTGAGTGCAACCAGGCAGCTGGTCGACTGCCTTCCTTGGAAAAGAAAGGGTTAGGGTGGGAGGGAGAGAGGGAGAAAGAGAGAAGGAGGGAGAGAGGGAGAGAGGGGCAGAGAGAGAGAGAGAGAGAGAGAGAGAGAGAGAGAGAGAGAGAGAGAATCTTCCACCACTTCACCAGTCAGTTCAGGACTTTGTCCCCAAAATGCAGGCCTAGAGAACTCAGAACGTTGGTGAACACAGCATTCCAGAGAGTATAGAATACTGGTCCTCAGTGCCACACAGCTCTGTTTAGCATACAAACAGGGTTTTCAACAGCTTTTGCCTCAAACCTGTGTGTGTGTGTGTGTGTGTGTGTGTGTGTGTGTAAAAACTGAACGTTTCTGACTTCATGTGCACAGAACCTCAACAAAACCACTAAACCAATGGGCATCGGAGTCCCATCTGGAGGTGTTCACATTGCATTTTGACAAGATACTGAGCCAAATCTCAGAGAGAGAAGTGAGGAGAAAAATCAATCAATAATGATAAATAGGTGGTAATAAATCACGAATGTAAAATCGAATGATCTGTATTCTGGGAGTGAGTGAGTGGAATTTACCAACAGTGTCTGGTACACCATTGTATCTGGATAGGCAATGCTGGAGAGCGGTGGGGGTGGTGATGGTGGTGGAGGGTGGGGGAGAGAGATGTCATTTCCAGTGTTCTCCAACCTATGGGAAACTTGTAGGGAAAGTAGCATGCTGCCTAACTCTAACCCTAACCCTAAACCCTAACCCTAACCCTAACCCCTAAACCCTAACGCTTACCCTAACCCTAACCCCTAACCCTAACCCTAACCTTAACCCTAACCCCTAACCCCTGACCCTGACTCCTAACCCTAACCCCTAACCCTAACCCCTAACCCTAACCCCTGACCCTAACCCCTGACCCTGACTCCTAACCCCAACCCCCAATCGTAACACTAACCCCTAACCCTAACCCTAACCCTAACCCTAACCCCTAAACCCTAACCCTAACCCTAACCCTAATCCTAACCCCTAACCCTGACTCCTAACCCCTAACCCTGACTCCTAACCCCAACCCCTAACCCTAAACCCTTTGCCTAACCCTAACCCCTAACCCCTAAACCCTATCCCCTAACCCTGACTCCTAACCCCAACCCCTAACCCTAACCCCTAACCCTAACCCCTAACCCTAACCCCTAACCCTAACCCTAACCCTAACCCTAACCCTAACCCTAACCCCTAACCCTAACCCAACCCCTAACCCCTAACCCTGACTCCTAACCCCAACCCCTAACCCTAACCCTAACCCTTATTCTAACCCCTAACCCTAACCCCTTACCCTAAGCCCAGCAGCTCCCCCCCACCTCTTTCCTGGATATCTTTTCGAGTCTGGGACGCGACACGGCACACCTGAGCAGCTTGGTGGTTTAGTGCTGGACTAATTCGCAAGCAGCCCGGGCGGGAAAAGGCTGTGGGCAGCATTGTACTGCCCCAGGTGGGGCCAGCAGAAGCAGGTCATTACTCAACGTTGAGCCCAGCTTCCCCTGGTGAAACGAGTGTTCCTTTCTTTCTGAAGCAATGGGAAAAAGAAATGCATAAGTCAATGAAAAACTGAAATTTAAGTTGAAACAATTTTTAGAAAGACTCCCCAACTATACAGAAAGAAAGAAAAGACAAGGAAAGAAAGAAAGGAAGGAAGAAAGAAAGAAAGAAAGAATTTTTAAAAGAGAGAAACAACGTTGAACAAGTGCATAGGACGGATGGAATTCAGATTCCTTAGGAAGGATTCTAGCACTGTAGTCCAATGGGGAAAATCTGTGGAGGGCTGGGAGTTGGGGTGGTGGGGAAGAAAAGAAGAAAGTCAGTTAGCATTGAACATCTCAACGGGGTGGGAGGAGAAGCGGTGCCGAGATGGCAAGGAGGGAGCCAAGAGAGTGGGGGGAGGGGTAGAGAAGGTCAGGTTTCAGAAGGCTGAGAGGATCCAGACAATCAATAGGTCAAGAGTGACACCTGCTGGCAAATAGCGTGTGTCAATTGCCGCCGGGCAGCTGGTCGACCACCGCCGAGAGACTAAGTGCAACTGGTCGACCTGAGCTGAGAGACCAAATGCAACTGGTCGACCTCCGCTGAGATCAAAAGCAACTGGTCAACCTCAGCTGAGACCAAATGCAACTGGTCGACCTCAGCTGAGAGACTGAGTGCAACCAGGCAGCTGGTCGACTGCCTTCCTTGGAAAAGAAAGGGTTAGGGTGGGAGGGAGAGAGGGAGAAAGAGAGAAGGAGGGAGAGAGGGAGAGAGGGGCAGAGAGAGAGAGAGAGAGAGAGAGAGAGAGAGAGAGAGAGAGAGAGAATCTTCCACCACTTCACCAGTCAGTTCAGGACTTTGTCCCCAAAATGCAGGCCTAGAGAACTCAGAACGTTGGTGAACACAGCATTCCAGAGAGTATAGAATACTGGTCCTCAGTGCCACACAGCTCTGTTTAGCATACAAACAGGGTTTTCAACAGCTTTTGCCTCAAACCTGTGTGTGTGTGTGTGTGTGTGTGTGTGTGTGTGTAAAAACTGAACGTTTCTGACTTCATGTGCACAGAACCTCAACAAAACCACTAAACCAATGGGCATCGGAGTCCCATCTGGAGGTGTTCACATTGCATTTTGACAAGATACTGAGCCAAATCTCAGAGAGAGAAGTGAGGAGAAAAATCAATCAATAATGATAAATAGGTGGTAATAAATCACGAATGTAAAATCGAATGATCTGTATTCTGGGAGTGAGTGAGTGGAATTTACCAACAGTGTCTGGTACACCATTGTATCTGGATAGGCAATGCTGGAGAGCGGTGGGGGTGGTGATGGTGGTGGAGGGTGGGGGAGAGAGATGTCATTTCCAGTGTTCTCCAACCTATGGGAAACTTGTAGGGAAAGTAGCATGCTGCCTAACTCTAACCCTAACCCTAAACCCTAACCCTAACCCTAACCCCTAAACCCTAACGCTTACCCTAACCCTAACCCCTAACCCTAACCCTAACCTTAACCCTAACCCCTAACCCCTGACCCTGACTCCTAACCCTAACCCCTAACCCTAACCCCTAACCCTAACCCCTGACCCTAACCCCTGACCCTGACTCCTAACCCCAACCCCCAATCGTAACACTAACCCCTAACCCTAACCCTAACCCTAACCCTAACCCTAACCCCTAAACCCTAACCCTAACCCTAACCCTAATCCTAACCCCTAACCCTGACTCCTAACCCCTAACCCTGACTCCTAACCCCAACCCCTAACCCTAAACCCTTTGCCTAACCCTAACCCCTAACCCCTAAACCCTATCCCCTAACCCTGACTCCTAACCCCAACCCCTAACCCTAACCCCTAACCCTAACCCCTAACCCTAACCCCTAACCCCTAACCCTAACCCTAACCCTAACCCTAACCCTAACCCCTAACCCTAACCCAACCCCTAACCCCTAACCCTGACTCCTAACCCCAACCCCTAACCCTAACCCTAACCCTTATTCTAACCCCTAACCCTAACCCCTTACCCTAAGCCCAGCAGCTCCCCCCCACCTCTTTCCTGGATATCTTTTCGAGTCTGGGACGCGACACGGCACACCTGAGCAGCTTGGTGGTTTAGTGCTGGACTAATTCGCAAGCAGCCCGGGCGGGAAAAGGCTGTGGGCAGCATTGTACTGCCCCAGGTGGGGCCAGCAGAAGCAGGTCATTACTCAACGTTGAGCCCAGCTTCCCCTGGTGAAACGAGTGTTCCTTTCTTTCAAATGCATAAGTCAATGAAAAACTGAAATTTAA